>NC_064626.1:1101154053-1101457083 GCF_023864275.1 Schistocerca cancellata | reverse complement strand
TGCTTATTGGATCGGTAGCCGCCAGTGAACGCTCAACTCGCTACAGCATGGTCAGTAATCAATTTCGGTAATAATTCGGACTTGAAGCAACCGCACGTTAACCAAGTCATAGGTGTGGAAACGCATCAAGTTTCGGGAATAACAACTAAACCGCCGCTGCCTGAATCATTTCTCATGGCTCCTCACTTCTCACGACTATTGGTAGTTCAGGTATCGCTCGGTGCACTCACTCGTAATTCAGGGCTTAGACCACTCATCATAATGTCTGTAATTTGTTTCCTGTTGTGGCTTGACCTGCAGCAAGACTAGTTCTCCGCACGTAACAAAATGAAACAGCTGCAGTGGTCGCTCTGATGCTGTTTTATTACATTGCTACCAGTTACAGTGAGTCAGCACACCATCCAGTCCTTAACTGACACTGAGGGGGTGAACTCCAACCGTGTGTCGCCAGTTTCCTCGCTTAATTTGCGTACGGAACGATTGTCCAATTGTAACAGGCTACCTCTCCTTTAATGTATTCATGTGGGACAATATAGGAACAGTTTACCAGCTCTGTCTGTGTTTCCTTGGTCTGTGGTTTCCCGCTGCTGTCAATTCGAATACTGGAACGCCAGATAGAAGCGATAGAGCCTGATGCATGCTACGTTTGGGACAACTGCAGAACTGCAGGTGAGATTTTGCACCGCCAGGTCATTAGGGGAAGAAGGTGACCTGAGAGCCAGTTTAGTCATTGCAACCGTACTTTCAATTAATCTCATCATCTCATGCCATCTGAAGAAACACCAGCCACACTACTACTCTTCATTACCTTCATCTTTGTCGGAATACTCTCAGTTCATATTCTCTACACAATAGAAAGTTCGTAACATTCAACACGTCCTGTAATTCTTCACGTTTACGGAGAACAGCAATGTCATCTGCGAAACATAGTTGATATCCATTCACACTGAATGTTAACCCCACTTTTGAATCTTTGCTTTATTTCCGTTATTGCGTCTTCAGCACTCAGATTGAGTAGTAGGGGCGAAAGACTACATTCTACGGAACAAACGTCACAAGATCACTGACAGCTGACACTCATGACTCCCTCAGTTTTTTCTGATAGGAAACAGATCCACTCATACAGCGATCACTTTTTCGAAACCGAGTAATTCCAGCCCATCCCCCAGCTAACCCGCTTCAGTTTGAATTTTGGCTCTAAGGTGCGTTGAATCTTCCTCTCAAACGGCGGAAAACTATGGCGTTTAGCAGTGTCACCCTAGGGTTCAATAACGCTGCAAGGGATCGACACATGCGAGAAAAAGGCCACGACTCGGAAGTTGATGTGACAGTAAGGTGGACTAAAATGTTATATCGGCACCAAGTTTCATCGCAACTATGTCTAGTGGCAAAGTGTATGTCACACGATGGGAAGGGCATCACTCCCTCCTTATCCACATTTCACGCCCTTCTTTCGACACCTCTGCGATGGAAGCTATAACCGCGATGCCTCACGTTGAAACCAAGCGCTTTTCTTATGAGTGGCCGAGGAAAACATTCCAGACACACTGCCATACCAAATCGGGACGTAAAGGCCGTAGGGGATGGCATGTAGGACGAATGCATCCATTTCTCTGGTGTGTTGATTCTCACACGTTTCGCAGTCGAAAATGGCAGCTCGCAGGGGTGTGAGCAACAGGAAGACTTCCTTGACAACCTTTGATAATGCTGACACCCTCAGACGTTTCAACCCTCCTCTAGGGGCATTGGGGTGCTGTATTTCCATGAAAGGTGGTCTGACCATTTTTGAGCGCAACTGGACCCCAAGTTTTGCTCTCCTGTATAGGTTGCAATCGCCAAGGACCGTCCAATACGATTCGACGAAATCTGAACGTGATTCGCAGCAGGAAAGAGTGCTTATCCTTTTTCATCTATCCTACTTCACGTGCTCCTGTGCCGTTACCTGGGAAGGGGGGAAGATGGGGGGGGGGGCGGTGGTTGGGTGGTGGAGGGTTTGGCATGGACTGCGTAAATGAAACGGCAAAGTGGCCTCATAAGTCCCCAGTGTGGGAAGGCACTCGGTGTTACCCACCCGCCCTTTTTTAGCACCTTAAAGATGTACCTGTACGAACGGAACCAATGACGGGTGTCCAAGCGCCTGTAGGTAGACTGCTCCTGCTCTTCCGCTGCTACGCTGATACTCTTGCGCCTCATAGTAATCCATCATGAATCGGAGCGTGTTCTGAAGTGGTTGTCAGTCTGCACGTAGAATTTCATGAAGGCTTTTGTCTCAACAGGTACATTCTTAAAATACTCAGTGAAGGTGGGTAGGTGCTTGCAAGTATTTTCCCAAGCCGGCCGATGTGGCCGAGCGGTTCTAGGCGCTTCAGTCCGGAACCGCGCTTCTGCGACGGTCGCAGGTTCGAATCCAGCGTCGGTCATGAATGTGTGTGATGTCCTTACATTAGTTAGGTTTAAGTAGTTTTAAGTCTGATGACCTCAGATGTTAAGTCCCATAGTGCTTAGAGCCATTTGAACCATTTGTTTTCCCGAACTGTGGGGCCTTATAGCGTTCCTTCCCCCTCCACCCCCCCCCCCCCCCCACCGCCTCCGTGATCACGACACCACAGAAGGTCACAAACTGGATAATTGAAAACGCATAAGCACCCTTTTCTGCTTCGGATCACGTTCAAATTTCGTTGAATGGTTTTGAACACTCCTTAGTGGCTCCACCCTGTACTCCATATTGTAAATTGCGAGCGCACTGCTTTCCAAAGGGGTGCGACCAGTTTCAGTGTGGTTGCTGACCTGCTGTGTCCTTACAGAATAACTGAAGCGTCCTTCTAGTATCAGCAGTGTCAAGGATTGTGAAGAATTTTTCCTGTCACTCATGTGATGTGTCATTTTCGACCGCGAAATGTGTGGGTCTGAACGACCCAGGGAAAGGGGTAGTTTCACCCTTTACGCCACCGCTTGCGCCATTTTCGTTCCGAATCTGAGCGACGATGTGTCTGGAATGTTTTCCCAGGCCTCGCATAAGAAAATTGGGTGACTTCAACGTTGGGCATTGTGGTTGTGACCTCCATCACAGAGGCGTCAGTAGATATCCACGGTGGCATTGGGCAGAATTGTGGTGAACTTTGGTGTCGTAATCACTCCACCTTACCATCGCGTCAATTTCTGAGCTGTGCCCTTTTTTTCGCATATGTCGACAACTTGATGTTTGAAGCGTTGTCGAGCCCGAAGGCGGCGTTCCAGAACGCCATGCTTTTTCACCTTTGAGGAGGAAGGTAGTACGTACCTGTGGGTCAACTTTCAAACTTAATGATCGAAATGGGTTGGAATTACGGGGAAAAAGTAATCCCATAATACTGTCGCGCAGCGTTGTCTAGCCTTCACTCGTTTCTCCTCGTCGTCATACTCGTTTTCTTTCTCCTTCATCGTCACCCACTTTATATGAATGGTGGCGTCATATTATATCAATGAGAGCAATGTTAAACGCTCAATTCCCTGTTGATTTACCTGCGAAACACAGTTTTAATAATTATTATCAGCGCACACATAGTAGGTAAATACAAAGCTATGTCAAAGAACTCTTACATTAACATACTTTCTTATTGTTGTGTGCCCTTTTTCTGATTTAAGTTCTCACTTCAAAATACTCCCTAAGTTTCATTTCATTTTGACATTTCCTTCCATAGACACTTGTCCCTAAATCCATGTACTCATCAGTGTTAGTCTTCCACTCGGAATATTGGGCCTTCCACGGCATCCTTACTTACTGGAGTGCTCGTTGCTCAATCAAGGTTGCATCTGTTAAAGAAATATGAGGGTGAGTACAAGGCAAAACATCACTACATAACCATTAAACTCTAGGAAAAAGCCGTAGGTCGCCTTAGTCTGTAATTGGGTTCCATACAACCGCGTTTCCGAAATTCCTTCCTCAAACTATCCAGGTAGAGACATTACTTTCTTTCCATAATCCAAACATGCATCTGTTGTGGACAACATTACTTGATTAATCTCCCGTGCTGCGTCTGATGATAGGTCGAACCGCGCAATTGGCAGGGACATTAAATGAACCTTGAGCCCAACCGCACATTTGATGTGAACAATAACATAATGTATCCTCCATCTGTTCCTTAATCAACGGTATTGTATCACCAACTCTTTACTTCCAAGTAAGGATATCACAAAAAAAAATCTAGAATCAGACGCACTTTTAGAATAAAGTTTTCCAACATCCACAGTGACTCGACAGAAGTAAATCTCACGTCTCCCATGCCTACTCTACCAACGACTACATCACAGTGGATCTTATCCAGTCCCATAAAGCCCAAAAGGAAGATCGGCAGTCGGTACTGAAATAATACTAATGTACACTCAACAACAAAAAACTAGGTCACAGTATACAAAACCGCAGAAAAATAGGACCAATTCGCAGTAGCAGCATAGAAACTTGGCTAGGGGTGACGTCAGAGAGACGAAGTGAGTCGTTGATTCAGTAAATGCGAGATATCTGAAGCACCCTCAGCAGTCACCGGTGCTACATGTGCTAAGGATTTCCTATTTTACGACAAAGATTATGGACCTGACTGAATGTTCCAGTCGCAGCGACAGCACCAGGATGCCAATAAATACGCTGCACAGAGGTTACAAAACGTTTAAGAACATGCTTGTAAGGGTTTAAGAACGTGATTGTAAGGGCTCCCTATCTGCCACTCAGGCTAACAAGAACAGAGAACCAACGTCACCTCTATGGTTTTTCATTTTCTAAAGTCGCTCATAATCGTCTTTTGCAACCTGAAATTATAGCTGCGAATGTTTTGGAACAAAGATTACCTTCTATGAGAATATAGAGTGATGTGTGTTCAGATTACTCTCACAACTGTTTTTCGTGGCGTAATGGGCAGAAAAGTGGAATTGTAACATGAACGTGCAGAGATCAAAGCTGCATGTTTCTATTTTTTAATCGTTTGTGCGAATTCACTAGAAAGATAAAGACGGCGGTATTTCGGACAGTCTTTACCCAAATTTTGTAATCTATGTCAAAATGGCTCAAATGGCTCTGAGCACTATGGGACTTAACTGCTCAGGTCATCAGTCCCCTAGATCTTAGAACTAATGAAACGTAACTAACCTAAGGACATCACACACATCCCTACCCGAGGCAGGATTCGAACCTGCGACCGGAGTGGTCGCGCGGTTCCAGACTGTAGCGCCTAGAACCGCTCGGCCACTTCGGCCGGCAATTGATGTCAGAGAAATGAAGTAGCTGCGCTTACTCCATATCGGAGTCTCTATATTTCAAATAGTTTTCTTCAGGTAGCGAAAGCCGCGAAAAATGTGGTGTCTTATGGCAGAGAAAATATCGAATCACAAAAGCAGTATTTGAAGACTTTTCTTGAAACAGAGGACGGTACATGAAACCATTACAAATTAATCGTAAAAAATGTTATAAATTATTACAGCTATACCTAATACTTACTATCCTTAACAGTTAAGCCCAATTGCTTATGCATACGTCTCATAGCTGGCTGCAGGTCTCAAGTCCGTTATTACATTGCCAGTCATGAGACGGGTCGAGCAACTATAGCTTCTCCTTAGTGTTTCTTCATTTCCGTTAACAAATGGGATAACGTGTTATGTACCATTGGAAAGCTGAGAAATCGATTTATTCAGTGGTGTATAACATACTAAATTTCTTTCAACTTTTTGCAAGTTATGAGCAATTGTTTTCAGGTTTTCTTGGTTTATCCTCCCCTCTATACCATGAAGAAAACGCCTTCCAGAAACTGAGTAGTGCGCAAAGCAAGGAAGAAGTAAAGTGGTACACAGTAGGGCAGAGATGTATGATATCATAGCCACCTGCTGCAGGGAAGAAGTAGGTGTGCAGTCCATGGACTCAGACGCTATCGTCCAGCTGCAGGCAGCGAGCGTGGCCGACCACCACGCACTGGAGAGCGCTGTATCCGCCTATATTGTTTGTTGATCCATCTACTGTGGGAAGACGATCGCAACGAAACAGTGCGAGAAGCACTCCAAGGCCCAGATCATGGGGCTGCCTTGCATCTGTGATGAGAAGATGGTCCAAGAGGGGCTCTCACTTGCTGCATTCCGGGGTGCAACTATTAAGCTGCACAACCGGACAAATAAGAAGAGGCCGCCGCTGAGACCTTGATGGTCAAGGGAAGCCAGGATTCGGTTACGATTGTGGACGAGGCCGTTATCAGTTACTATTGGTTCCCTTTTGCAATTACACGCATTTATATTAAAACGCTAATTCCAGACTCAGCAATAAATAAAGATATCGCACGTTATTAATGAAAGAATAAACAACTGTGTAATTAGTAGTGGTTTCAGGGCGTTACAATCTATCAAATGAGCGTAAAATACAGACACTGCAAATAATGTTTTAAAAACAAACCAATGTCATCCCAATAAGAATTTTAAGGCAAGTAACCACAGTCACGGCTGAAGGCCCTTAACGACAAGAACGGCAATTATAAAAAATTTTAACAAACACACTGTAAAACAGCAATGCAATAGTAAAGGTTAATTTAAAAAGTCAGCCAACTGATCGCCAAACGGGTGAGACAACATGGTGGTAAACCTGGTAGCACAACCATTTAAACCAGCTGTAACGCCAAGAATGGCAAATATATAAAAAATTTAAAAAAACATACAGTAGAACAGAAAAATCATCAGAAAAGGTTAATTTGAAAGGACAACCAACTGATATCCAAACAGGTGAGACAAAATGATGGTAAACTAGTTAGCACAATCATTTAAACCTGCTGTAACGCCAAAAATGGCAATTATATAAAAAAAATTTAGAAACGTAGAATAAAACAGCAAATATAATGATAAAACACAAGGGCCAGTCACAGACGGTGCGCCAGGAATCGACCTCTGAGCGATGAGGTAGGTAGCCAAGAGTTGCATTCACTTTACAAGATGGTAACTAAGTGTAATGGAAGTCTAACGAATAACTAATGATAATCTTGCCGAGGCTACCTAACGTCCAATAAACCAAAGATGTAAAAATATGCCAAAGCCGGAACCGGCGGTCTGGATTCCGTCAGCAGAACACTGTGCTTAGAGCGCCCGGAACTACAAAGCAATCAGTACCACCAGAGTAGAAGAATCGCCAACCAACCTACAATCAAGAAAGCTGTCAAAACTACACGCCTCACCGGACAGCAGCGGCAAGACGAGGAGACGTATACATAGACTAACCCCCAGGGCAGAAAACTGGGCCGTTAGCGGCCACGAGGCAGGAAAAAAACCGCTGGTTGAACTTAACAAATAGTAACAATCCGAACGCAATAAATAGTAATTAGAAGTCCTGGAAAGTTAATCAGATCCGCCTTCCCCAAGCACTCCACTCGCTGCTCTTCGCCTCGGCAACACAACGAGCAGCAACACGAACCCATGTGTCTGGACAAACGCAAGATTCTCTGCTTGAATCCAAATGCACTCGCCTTAAAGCTTGCAGGCTCCGGTTTACGACGAGGTCGTGCACCCTCGTAACCACAGGCCTTCGATTTGACAGTCCATGAGCGCCACGCGGTCCTGGCGTGCTCTTGCACTACGCGGACCTGGCTCCTCCTCAGTCGCCAACCGAACTCGTACACTCACACGACTCGGACCAACGACGTCGCCCCAAAGATAGGGTAACAGTTATTACATATCGATAACCGTCGCTGCTGCCACTAGCGGACAGGCAACGCTTGCGAAACCGAGTGCCGCCAGTCAACACGAGAAGAAGACAAACAACCGCAACCGTGCCAACTAAACGATACCGTCTGGAATCCAGCAAAGGGTGGAAACCTACAAACAGCACCGAGCACGGGTCAGCAGCTGTACATCGCGGTAGAGGAAACTGCGACCGTCGAAGGTTTCCCCTCAGGCACGGACCATAAGCCACAGTGCTTCAAGTGCCAAGCTGAAGGGCATGTGGCTAAATACTGCCGCAACTCGCTGCGGTGCGTAAAGTGCGCCGGCGGACACGACAGCCGCGCCTGTGACAGACGACGAGAAGAGGTGCCAGCTTGAGCTCGCTGCGGGCGGGCGACATGTGGTAAATTGGCGTGGCTGCCCGGATTTCGCCAGCGACAACTGCGCTGGAGACAAGGTGCAAACCGGAAAGACGCGACGACGACGGCGCCGCCGCAAGCGCCGCCGAACGAAGACGCAACGGAAAGGAGATAAGACAGCCCCCACTGCCCACAGGCGGCCGGAATACCGCGCCAGTGAGAGTGGCTCGGGGGACGGGTCGCAGGCGGTTGCACAGCAGGCGCCGCAAGTGCAGGAGGCCGTGGCGGAGGAGGCGATTTTGGCCTCCAAAGCCGCCATGGACGCAGGTAGGGCAGTTTTTAAAGCCACTCTGTCTGCAGAGTCGGAGGAGGCACGCAGCCAATTGCGGCAATAGCGCTCGCAGCTGACGCACGGCATCTGTACGGACGCCACACGTGAAGACACCTGCCCTTACGGAGCAGCCGGCGGAAAACCACAGGACACGCCGAAGAAGAACACGGGTGCCGCTGCAGGAACGCCGAAGCCCATCGGTACTCAGCAGCTCTGCTCCGACGAGTGGGCTATCAGAGCGATCAGGACGCTCAAGGTCTTGGCCTACGTCGTCCGTAACACAGGGAAGAGTCAACCACGGCGTTCACTTAGACTGTCAGCGCAGCCAACGAGTGAGACGTGGTGTCGTTACGCTACCGCACTTCATCCGAGCTCTTGGCTTCGACGCTCGCCCACCAGACAGCGGTGGGAGACCTGAGCCTTCCCTGCGTCAAGTTACCACTGCAGGGGGTTCTCATAGCCTAAACCGCAGCATACCGTGCTGCAGCGCCGTACGGACTGATCTCTTATGACGAACATATGGCTTGACACGGTATCCGCTTGCATGATACCCGCTTCTAACTTAACCCATCCTTGCATGACCTATCGCAGTCAGCAAGACATCCGCTACTGCTCTTACTACCCGACCTAACTATCGCACAGATTTTTTTTTTACCCCTTGCCTTGGCACTTTTTTCCCCTCTGTCCTTCAAACCGCTTTCCTTCGTTCGACTTTCAACCCAGTCTACCTCCAGACGAGCGCATATAAGTACACTCCTGGAAATTGAAATAAGAACACCGTGAATTCATTGTCCCAGGAAGGGGAAACTTTATTGACACATTCCTGGGGTCAGATACATCACATGATCACACTGACAGAACCACAGGCACATAAACACAGGCAACAGAGCATGCACTAGTACAGTGTATATCCACCTTTCGCAGCAATGCAGGCTGCTATTCTCCCATGGAGACGATCGTAGAGATGCTGGATGTAGTCCTGTGGAACGGCTTGCCATGCCATTTCCACCTGGCGCCTCAGTTGGACCAGCGTTCATGCTGGACGTGGAGACCGCGTGAGACGACGCTTCATCCAGTCCCAAACATGCTCAATGGGGGACAGATCCGGAGATCTTGCTGGCCAGGGTAGTTGACTTACACCTTCTAGAGCACGTTGGGTGGCACGGGATACATGCGGACGTGCATTGTCCTGTTGGAACAGCAAGTTCCCTTGCCGGTCTAGGAATGGTAGAACGATGGGTTCGATGACGGTTTGGATGTACCGTGCACTATTCAGTGTCCCCTCGACGATCACCAGTGGTGTACGGCCAGTGTAGGAGATCGCTCCCCACACCATGATGCCGGGTGTTGGCCCTGTGTGCCTCGGTCGTATGCAGTCCTGATTGTGGCGCTCACCTGCACGGCGCCAAACACGCATACGACCATCATTGGCACCAAGGCAGATGCGACTCTCATCGCTGAAGACGACACGTCTCCATTCGTCCCTCCATTCACGCCTGTCGCGACACCACTGGAGGCGGGTTGCACGATGTTGGGGCGTGAGCGGAAGACGGCCTAACGGTGTGCGGGACCGTAGCCCAGCTTCATGGAGACGGTTGCGAATGGTCCTCGCCGATATCCCAGGAGCAACAGTGTCCCTAATTTGCTGGGAAGTGGCGGTGCGGTCCCCTACGGCACTGCGTAGGATCCTACGGTCTTGGCGTGCATCCGTGCGTCGCTGCGGTCCGGTCCCAGGTCGACGGGCACGTGCACCTTCCGCCGACCACTGGCGACAACATCGATGTACTGTGGAGACCTCACGCCCCACGTGTTGAGCAATTCGGCGGTACGTCCACCCGGCCTCCCGCATGCCCACTATACGCCCTCGCTCAAAGTCCGTCAATTGCACATACGGTTCACGTCCACGCTGTCGCGGCATGCTACCAGTGTTAAAGACTGCGATGGAACTCCGTATGCCACGGCAAACCGGCTGACACTGACGGCGGCGGTGCACAAATGCTGCGCAGCTAGCGCCATTCGACGGCCAACACCGCGGTTCCTGGTGTGTCCGCTGTGCCGTGCGTGTGATCATTGCTTGTACAGCCCTCTCGCAGTGTCCGGAGCAAGTATGGTGGGTCTGACACACCGGTGTCAATGTGTTCTGTTTTCCATTTCCAGGAGTGTATTTAACCTTAACCAGACGTACGCAAACATCGCAGTACCCACATTCTGCGACACCTCACTTTAGTGAAAACTAACCCCTATTCAGAGATGGCAATAGACCTTTTGAGTTGGCCATCATGCCGGTGTGGGCGTGTAGGGGCTCCACCTTTTAATAAATGATGCACAGCATGAATGTGAGAAATGTCTAATGCCATACCAAACCAGCAGAAACTTCTAAAACAGCATTACAATCAGTCTTCATCATTTCAATAAATAGTAGGGACAGATTTATAAAGAATTGCTATCAAAAAATTACATAATTTTGAGAAAAGTGTGTAAGACAAAATATAATGATCTTCGTAAATTTAAAATAATATTAATCACAGGGTCGACTATAGGGAAAAATATTAGTCCCAATGAATTAACGACTGAATACTTCGACCAAGATCGAACGAGTGCGGATGAACGAGTACCTGTGCGCCTATTTTCTGCCAGTGAAGCTTTCGTAAATGGACAGTATTGTCAAATTAGTAGCACAGCTTTACTAGATCACCTAATTGTCAGAAAATATTAACTGTAAACTATTCAGTATGTCACGGACTACTAGAAAAAAAGTACGCCCACAGTTAAAAGGTTCCAAAGAAGTTTGAATTCAGACGTTCGCCTCTCGTGTTATAACATAAGTGCAATTAACGCGTTTTAACCTCGGAACAGTTCACAGAATACAAACCTAATATCATGGTAAAGAACGAAAACAATAAAATTCGTGATTCGGTGTATGTTCCAGATGCTGGCCTAGTTAAACAGTGCTCGATCATATGCCAAAAATGTCGTCGGTCTTGTGCGACCCCTCCCGCCGGAGGTTCGAGCCCTCCCTTGGCCATGGGTGTGTGTGTAGTTCTTAGCATAAGTTAGTTTAAGTAGTGTGTAAGTCTAGGAACCGATGACCTCAGCAGTTTGGTCCCTTTGAAATTCACATACATTTGAACATTTTTTTGTCATCCGTCACGTGTGTCGAACTATCAGCTCACTTTCCATTACCAAACTCGTGTACGATCCAGTACAATTTCGACGCCGTGAAAAGCAGTTCCAAAACTTTTCTACATCAAAAAAGGCTCTAACATTTTCACAGGGTTTACAATATTATTCAGTACTCTGCATGTCGCATGGAAGCCCCAGCGTTTATTGACAAACAAATTAATAACAAATTAACTGCCCAAAAAAAGAACAATGAGTAGGGGAAGACGACGAAGACGATGGAGAGGTGAGTTGCAGTCTTGTGATGGACTTTCATGGCTACAACAGTACTAGACATAGATCAGTGGCAGAAATCGGGACAGGCCTTTGAACAATAGCGGAACTCTGACGTAGTAACAAACATAACACTTAACAATTGAAAGGTGGCTACACTGAGCCACAGCGCCAAAAATCGCGCCAGAGAGTATTGTTCCGCCGCCTCCACTGGCAGTGATTATTGAGACGTAGCGGCAAGCAGTTCTTACCGAGAAATTGTGGTGGACACTGCTTGTCGTGAAGTCAGAGTGAGATGTGCTAGTGGAGAGTGTTGTTCCATGTTTTATGCAGTGGTTTGATGGGAGAGATAGCAGATGTTATTCCAATGGAGATATTGTAATGGTCAGAGTGCTTTTCGTCAATATATATGAAGGTAATAAATATTATGTTGTTTATTTATTTGTGTGTCCTGAATAATGTGTCATTACAGGTTCAGTCAACAAAGCATCTGGCTTTTGTTATTGTATTAGAGTGTAATTTTGGTTTTCTTGCACAATTATGGTATTTGTAATTTTCTTTTATCACGTCAGTATAATTGCTATTTAAAAATTCTTGTCTTGTTGAAGAAAAACCGTGCCAGATGTGCGTTGAGTCATACTACCACATACAGAACAGCTACACTTGTGCTTTGTTGGTTTCGTAGGTTTTATAGTTGCTGGGGACTTAATTAATTAACTGTGTTAACGAAAATTTTCTTACATTCTTTGTTGTCATTCTAAGCAGTCAGATTGCGTACTAAAACTAGTCAGGGCCAGCCGTTTACGAGACTTGCGTAATCGGACATACAGCTACTAAAAATATTTGCATTCATATTTATTTTTAATTGAGGCCCCATGCACGTGGCGACCGCTGCTTCGGATCGTCCCTTGGAATTCTTCTGATTGCAAAAATAGTAGACAGTAGTATTGTTGTAGTAATCTGTAGTTCAGTAATTGTAGTCTATTTTGCATGTGTAGATTGGTAATTGTCATTCTTCTATTGTTCGTTAATCGTGTTTGAAGGAAGCATTTCGTGTGATTGATATTGTTGGTGATAAAGTGTCATTGTGTGTAATTTTCATATAGTGACGAGTTTTGTATGTTTTGTAAATGATTACGCGATCGATGAAAAAGGCAAAAATGATGAATAGTGAGAATGACGAAATTGTTAACATGGCGAACTCGCCAATAGAGGAAAACAGTATGATGGATAATGAAGTGGAAAACAATGTAATAAGTCGGGAAAATAGTCCGGAACCATTTCAAAATTTTTCTCAATCAGAAAATTCACAGAACCCGAGATTAACGACAGAAGATTCTGGAATAGTATCGAATACAGATGGCCTTATGGCTATGCAGAAGGAAGTTAGTTTTGTGGGAAATGTTAGGGGCGAAAAGAATTTCGAACAACTTAACACGGAGCAGTTGATGAGTGCAATATTAAATTTGGGATCTCGGTTAGAATCACAAATAGGAACAATTAAAACAGATATGGGAACTTTGCGATCTGAATTAAAAACAGAGATAGGGACAATTAAAACAGAAATGGGAACAATGGAAACACGGTTAGCCTCACTTGGATCACAGTTAGGATCTGAATTAAAAACAGAGATGGGAACTTTGGAAACACGGTTAGACTCACGAATAGGGACATGTTTCAAAATTATGAAAGATGAATTAAAGAAAGAAATTAGAGAAGAAGTGCAACCAATTTTGAATGCTCACAATAATAGTTTAATTTCAACAGAAATTAGACAAGAGGAACAGGACAGAGAACGGGAAGAAAAAGATCGTGTGATAGTGCAAAAATATTCAGAGTTAAATTTACAACGCGCACACAATAAGGAAGAAATAATTGAAAGAACCGAGGAATCCGTACCAAATGACAGAATAAATAACTTAACGCAACAGTGTGAACAGTTAACTACTAAATGTGACAATACCGAAACCCGAGTCGCGACACTTACGGAAGACGCAAATAAACAGAAAGAAAAAATAGGTGACTCATCGGAAAGAGTTGAGGAGATCTCAGATAAACTGACAAGTCTTAGTTTAAATGGGGACAGAGATTCAGATGACACAGCTCCATTGCCATTTTCAGAAACCGAAGAGTACCAGGGCATAAATAAACATGTTGAAAATCAGGGAAAATTTAATGAACGCGTTAAAAGGGAGTCTGAGGCATTAGGAAAGCAAGTCAAACAAATTGAAGGCGAAATCGTAGGAAAAGACGGCAAAAGAAATTTAGAATCACAGATATCAGAGGGGTTTGAAGAAAATAATTTGTTTCATTTACGGGATGCAACAAGAGAGCGCCAGGCGCGTGAATTTAACAATAATCGTCATTGGGACTGGGACAGACGCGGTAGGTCTTTGTCGCCACGAGGCGAAAACTTTGACTATAAACACTTTTTGACTGTTCGGAAATTTAAGATCTTCCGCAATTCTAAGAATGACATACATCCATGTGCATGGTTAGATCAATTTACGTACGCACTTCCGCTAAAATTGCCACTAAGTCACAAACTGAAAATTATGTGCAGCTATTAAAGTCCTCAGGGGATTCACTACTCTAAGTGAATATGTGCCGTAGCGAGCATAGGGCCTCGAGCTGTAGTAGTGCTATTTCTCTTTTAGTTTTCTGCACTGCTACCTACTCTTTCACTATTCTTTGCATCTATCGAAACAACTCTTTAACTATCAATCTATCTAGAGAGTAGATAAACAATAACCGGATATGACTATTTTACCCAAAAGTGACTTCGGAAATTACCGTTTGGACTTACTGTATCTTCTGACAATATTACTTCATATGTTGACGATATTCTTATTGCTAAACGTTCTTAGAGTGAGCACAACAAAATTTTGGATTCATTATTACGTATCTTTACAAGAGTTGGCATTACAGTGAACTTGGAAAAATCTGAATTTGGTCGTTCTCAGGTGAAATTTCTCGGTCACATTATTTCTACAGAAGGTATTCTTCCTGATCCAGAACAACTAGACGCTATTCGTAATTATGCTGTTCCTACCACAAAACGTGATATTCGTAGTTTCCTTGGTGTCTGTAATTTTCTTAGACGCTTTGTTAGATTGGACAATTTGGCCACACCTCGTTTTTGCGATCTATCTGGAAAGTTCTTTTTAAACGAAAATCGGTCGACAACTCTGTTTGGTTAGTTTGTATTCCTGATGAGTGGGTTAATAAGCTGATTTGGTATACGCATTTCAGTTATGCACACTTTGGTCCCAGAAAATGCTTTCATAAATTGCGAGAAAATTGCTACTTCAGTAATATGGAAAAACGTATTCGATCTGTCTTGCGAAATGCAAATTATGTCAAAAACCGCCAACAATTTCTCATAGAGCACCGTTGTTTCCTATCATTCCAGCAAAATTAAAGGACATGGCTGCAGTTGATTTGTTCGGTCCAGTGGTTCGATCTACTAATGGTTTTGCGTACATTTTCGTAGCAGTGGAGTTGACATCAAAATATGTGTGTTTTACACCGTTACGCAAAGCAACAGCTCGTTCAGTATCTAACGCTTTCATCAAACATTTTCTTAAAGAAGTTGGTCATGTTGATAAGGTTATATCAGATAATGGATCACAGTTTCGTTCTAAAATTTGGCTTCGTACTCTACGGCGTCGTAAGATTAAACCAATTTTCATTTCACTTTTTTCACCCTCAATCTAACACTTCAGAGGGATGGATGAAGGAAATCAATAAATTGTGTCGTCTTTGTTGTCATCAGAATCACAGAACTTGGGATCAGTATCTTCATATTTTTCAAAACATTCTGAATGAACTTCCTAATGACTCAACTTCTTTACCACCTATACTGATATTAAAAAATAAAGCACCGACAAATCGCATTTCTGAAATCGTTCCTTTTCCGTCTACACGGAAACTGCGGCATTCTGAAGTTGTCAACCTGGCTCTACAAACTATTGCATCTGCGGCTGCTAGAAGAGAGAAATCAGCTAAGCGTCCTGGTCGTTTAAAAATCTTGTCAGTTGGTCAGAAGGTGTTAATTAAGGCTCATCGTTTGTCTCACAAAGGAAAAGGCTTGTGTCGGAAATTTTTTCTGCTTTATAACGGTCCATATAGAATTCGCAAAATTATTCATGATAGCACTGTCGAAGTAGAAACTCTTAAATCACGACGCTCTAAGGGAATACATCATATATCTAACGTTAAAATTTTTGTAGAATGACATACTTTTGAGAAACTAACAGTTGTATGTAAACACACGGAGAGTACAAGGATACCGCGCTGTGTTTTGGCGGCGGCATATACTCAAAGCAACAGTCAAGTCTGGTCGCCGCACAAGGCAGTCGTTGACCGCAAACAATCACTTCCTACGTCACGCGCCTACAGCTGATCGAGCGCTCACTGCGAATGCACTGACAGCCGTAAATAAATACACAGTCTAATTTCTCCGACTAAATTCAGTATAAAGCTATAGTGACTTGATGAATTCTGTTATTAACATTCAGTATTTTTCAGGATACGGTTCTATAAAATATTTAAGAACTTCAGGTAAATTCTGTGCGTGTCCGACGTTAAGACGACTTGCTATCGAGAAAATTTCAGGAAAAATGTCATTTCGAAGAAGAAAGTAATAAACTAAAAAGGTAATTATTAATTGAGTTTATTTTTCAGGTAACATATTTCCACTTAGGTACGTACCTTAGACGTAATTTGCTGCTCGCGATTACGTGATTCATACTTTGTGCTAATTACATGTTCAATGAAATTACTTGTGAAGCGACGTGCTTGCGTACGTTAACTGATTTTGACAATGATTATTAATGAACTGGATTGTTACTTGTGTATATTATGCATCGCTTGGCTGCACTGCTTTTTCACTGATGTCATATTTTTAATTATGTGCCTGCTGTGCCTATTTATTTAAATTATAATTGTCACCAGATTAATTGTGCTGATGTGGTTAGGTATGTAAGCTATACTTTGTGATTTATCTGCTTGCGCCTTCATGTTTACTTATTAAGATACGATGCTAATGACCTGTTTAGTACGTAAGATATATGTTTACTGCTATGCGTATGGATTGCACATTTACACATTTCTGCTTGCTGTCATAACTATACTTTAATTTGGTATATAGCAATGCTGATGTACAGTGTACGGACATGGAGTGTGGGTTACACTATGGTACTAGTTACAGATTGTTCGCTTGGCAGAGCCTCGTTGTAAGAATTGTGCTGCATCCACTTGTTGACATTCTGTTCACTACTGATATATTTACTCGCTATTGCTTGCCTTGCTTACTCTCAGTGCCTTATATTTTTAAGATATGAAAATGAACTGTTATAATTCGACGAACGACATTAGTACAAGAAACTTCATAGAAGTCACATGAGCTGGAGGTTTTATGAAAGCTGTATAAATGTATGCCAATAGGAAGGAAGCTAACGACATGACATACCAACACAGTTATTACACTGCATTTTTCGCGAGCAATTGAAATAGGAAGTGACACTTGACACAAGAAATACTCCACATGTTTGCTTCTGTTTGCCATAATTCTTGAAGTGGTGTACACACTGTGAAATATTAGGATCATTCACACTCCGTAATCGTACTTAATTACTGAGAGTTATTCGAACTAAGTCTGTTAGAGGTCATGTATGCATTCTTTGTTTATAATTCATAATGAGTAGAAGATTTTGGTCAGATGGATTACACAGAGGTTGTGTGTTGACAGTGTGTCTTCGGATTGTATGGGATGAGGAGGTTTGCATTAGGATTTTATCTGTACTTGTTCGAGGAGACTGACTAGAGGAAAGAGTTGTTATGGAAGTGAAATGATACTGGCAATAAGGTTTATATGTATCGACGTATTGAAGAGGTATTATTGAGGTATTGAGATTATATGAAGTTGATTGGAGTTTTGGTGTATAAGAGGTAAAATAAGTGAGGTGCATATTTTTTTTTTTTTTGTTGGTCTATATGGAACAAGGAGGATGAAGATAGCAGACTAGAACACTAAAATGGAAGGAAGATTGTCTACACACACTTTGTTAAATCACTAAGCAGTATGTACTTTTTTTTGGAGAGAGGAAGCATTGCATATCTTGGCGCACTGACAGTTGTTCAGCAACCGTACATTTTGATCTGGCTTGGCAAACATTGGTCTTGACATGATGACTATGACGTTGACTTAACTATTATTGACTGTTATACATTGCTGCCACTATTACTTGATACACATGATGAACATGAAATTTTGACAGAAGTGCATGTACACAGTTAACACTATTCAATTACACAGTAATACTTAATGTGGATGAAAGATGAGTGAGTGTGTTTTGTGTGTTTTCCTTTCCTAATCCTACCCACCTATATCCTAAATATTATTTTATTTGTTTGTAGTGGCTTGCACTGACACCCATAAATATTATAGGTTTACTGATGTTTGTGTACTTGTAATAGTTAATATGACAATTATCTGACATCATTTGTGTGTTTGTTATGATTTGTATGTTTAGTGTAAGAGCATTGATAATAATTTTGTAAAAGCAATTGTGTGTGCATTCAAACTGTTGTTCACACCTGCACCTGTTCAAATTGATGTGTGACACTTAGAAATGTTTAATTTCTGCTGATGAACTGTCTGATTAGTGATAGTGAATATTATGGACTGTTACCTGCACTTGTTCAACATAATGGGTGCCACCTGGAAATGTTTAATTACTGCTGATGAACTGTGTAATTAGTGATAGTGAATATTATGGACTGTTACTTGCACTTTTTCTACGTGATTGGTGCCACTAGGACATGTTTCATTTCTGCTGATAAACTCTGATCAACAGTGTGATTAGTGATAGTGAATATTATGGACTGATGTCTGCACCTGCTCAACATTGCTGGGTGCCACTGATGACTGCATCTATTGAAATAATGTCACTTGTTGCTGTAGCACCTGTTCAACATTGTTGGGTGCCACTGATGGACTGTTTCTACTGAGATGATGTCACTTGTTGGTGTCTGCACCTGCTCAACATTGCTGGGTGCCACTGATGGACTGCTTCTACTGAAATGATGTCACTTGTTGCTGTCTGCACCTGTTCAACATTACTGGGTGCCACTGATGGAACTGCTTCTACTGACATAATGTCACTTGATGGTGTCTGCACCTACTCAACATTGCTGGGTGCCATTGATGGACCGCTTCTATTGAAATGATGTCACCTGTTGGAGTCTGAACCTACTCCACAATGCTGGGTGCCACTGATGAACTGCTTCTACTGAAAAGATGTCACCTGTTGGAGTCTGCACCTACTCAACATTACTGGGTGACACTGATGGACTGCTTCTACTGAAATGATGTCACCTGTTGGAGTCTGCACCTGTTCCACAATGCTGGGTGCCACTGATGGACTGCTTCTACTGAAATGATGTCACCTGTTGGAGTCTGCACCTGTTCCACAATGCTGGGTGCCACTGATGGACTGCTTCTACTGAAATGATGTCACCTGTTGGAGTCTGCACCTACTCAACATTGCTGGGTGCTACTGCTGGAACTGTAAACCACTTGTTGTGTAAACGTTTTATGTGAATATTTGTATAAACTGATTTTTTGTGTATTACTGTTTGTGAAAAGTTATGAGACTCTTACCTGTACATATTCGTCATTGCTGACGCTATTGATTGAACTGTTTAACCACATAATACTTGTGTAAACTATTATGTAAAGTCACATGTATGAAAGAATTTGTATTGCTTAGTGTATTTTATATATTAGGCTATTGAAAGGTCAGTGCAAAGCCAAAATTTTATCTAGTTATATGATATTTACGTATTAATATTATCTTTTATTTTTGTCTGTATTTTTTTTGACGAATTTGGTGGTATTTTCACCACCAATGCTGGCAAAAATACCATCAAATTCTAGCCCGTGGAGGAAGGGCGTATGAAAGGTGGCTACACTGAGCCACAGCGCCAAAAATCGCGCCAGAGAGTATTGTTCCGCCGCCTCCACTGGCAGTGATTATTGAGACGTAGCGGCAAGCAGTTCTTACCGAGAAATTGTGGTGGACACTGCTTGTCGTGAAGTCAGAGTGAGATGTGCTAGTGGAGAGTGTTGTTCCATGTTTTATGCAGTGGTTTGATGGGAGAGATAGCAGATGTTATTCCAATGGAGATATTGTAATGGTCAGAGTGCTTTTCGTCAATATATATGAAGGTAATAAATATTATGTTGTTTATTTATTTGTGTGTCCTGAATAATGTGTCATTACAGGTTCAGTCAACAAAGCATCTGGCTTTTGTTATTGTATTAGAGTGTAATTTTGGTTTTCTTGCACAATTATGGTATTTGTAATTTTCTTTTATCACGTCAGTATAATTGCTATTTAAAAATTCTTGTCTTGTTGAAGAAGAACCGTGCCAGATGTGCGTTGAGTCATACTACCACATACAGAACAGCTACACTTGTGCTTTGTTGGTTTCGTAGGTTTTATAGTTGCTGGGGACTTAATTAATTAACTGTGTTAACGAAAATTTTCTTACATTCTTTGTTGTCATTCTAAGCAGTCAGATTGCGTACTAAAACTAGTCAGGGCCAGCCGTTTACGAGACTTGCGTAATCGGACATACAGCTACTAAAAATATTTGCATTCATATTTATTTTTAATTGAGCCCCCATGCAACATAGATAAACAAACGAATACGCCACTGGATGTGTACGCCCAGGGTTCAGCTTGAACGTCGGCCTCTGCTTAACTGTAACATTTGTGGAAGGATGACTGTAACTGACGTGCTGCTCAAGCTGTTTATGACCTATGTCAGGCATAGCATATTGATCCGATGTTGATTTCTCTCTGTGGTCATGCTGATGATTCCGATGTTGTTTAAACAGATTTTCTTCGACCACACGGCCTATTATCTAACGTAAGCCTAGTTGCAGCTACAAGGGATTCGACAAACATCTGCAAAATGCAGGTGAATTGATTTACTATTCACACGTGTCACAAACCTGGCACGTCTTGAGTTTTAGTTATCTGCATTCACAGGACAGGTATTAAGCGGCAGTGAGACGTATAGTTCAAGCCATAGAACCTCATCTCAAGGATGGCTGTGGAAAGAGAAGTTGCGTGTCTGGTACCGCGCGCCGCGGAATTTGAAACCGCGCCTGACGTCATGGACGTCGAAGACCAATAGAGGTCTCTGCACCATCGCGCCGTAAGCTGTGACGGCGCTCGCATCCGACCCCGCTTTTAGTGCGAGGGCGCCACAGTGGAACACGTGGTCCCAGCGGCCAATACCGGCGCCCCCGATGGTGGGCTTAAGTGCCTGCCTGGAGCTCAGCCAATCATCCTCCACACCTATAAATCCCTCATCCGCCCTATCCTTTGTTACGCCCATCCGGCTTGGATCTCCGCCCCCCCCCCCTACCTTTTATAAATCCCTCCAAATCCTTGAACGCCATGCTCTCGCCTCGCCTACCGCATCCGTCTCCCCTCCCCCACGCGGATCCTGTACGATCTCATCCCCTTCCTCCACCTCCTCCTTTTCCTTGAAAGGATACAGATCCTGTACACCTCCCGCAAACTCGATCCTCCTCACTCGCTAGTCTCCCCCATCCTCTTACCCCCACCCGCCCACTGCCGCGCCTGTATTCCCACGTCCCACCCGGTCTCCATCTCTCCACCCTCCTTACGCTATCCCAAGGTGGCTTCCGCCAGCTCCCTCTCCCTGATGATGTCCTCCTCCCCTCCATCTACCCCTCCTATCAACTTTGATCCTGCCCCCCCCACTTCCGGTGTCTTTTCCTTTGGGCGCCCTCCCTCCCTTCTCTTCCCTTCCCTTCTCTTTCCTTTTACCCCGTCGCCTCCCTCCTCCCCTCTTCCCCCGGGCTTCCCCTCCCCCTTCCTCCCTCCACCTATCTCCCCTTCCCGTGGCATCTCTGCTCTCCTCTCTCGCTCTCCCACTCCCCTTCCTCCTCCCCCGGACTCGCACACGCACAGTGAACATTCGCTCGCCAGAGATCATCGCCATCAGTGTCTCGTGTGTGTGCCTTCGTTTGTGTTTCGTGTTTGTTCGCCGTCACGCCACCACTGTTCACGTGTACCGTCGCCATCATCCATGTTATGTGCGCCGTCTCAACTAGTGTTAGTATGTTTCTCGTCCAGCGTGAACGGCTCCATGTTTTTTGTTTTTTAGTGTCTACATTTTTTTGCCCACCGTTTTGATTATATTCTCTGTGCCACCTATATGTATTACTTCTTGTAAAACTCAAGGCTGAAGAGCGGCGTACTCTGCTGCTGACAGCCCGCCTTGTGTAAGGTAATCAAATCACAACTAAAAAAAAAAGAAAAAGAAAAGCTCAGCCAGCAGCCTAAATCGCGTGCGTCTCAGGACATATCGCCTCAGACAGCGTATTGGCTTTCGTGTTTCTATTCCAGTGGATGTGGTTGTCTTGTTTGGTTCGTTACTCTGTTGTCTGTTCTTGTTGTGTCGTAGCGTCCTCCGTTGGTCGTGTCAGTCCTTTCCCGTTGCGTTGTTGCTCCGCGGGTCCCGCCGCGTTTCCGTCACTACTACCCCGCGACCGTTCCGGTCGCCGTTTCAACAGCCTGAGTATGGAGAACTTTGGATTAAATATGAACTCGAGTGTTCGATACAACCTTGAAATGTCAAAAGTCTATCTCTGGACACGATGTCTCGACTCCACTATAGCCGCTACGGGAACAACTTTACAGTACAGTCACCAATTATTTGTTGAAATTCAAGAGAGTTTCTTCAGAACTAGTTAACACACATGGCCACACATAGACGAACATAAATTCAAGACAATACTGTCATTAACATGGATGGGATTCGGACCCACGACCACTGAAAAATGTTCTTTGCCTTGGCGAGGCCTGCAAAGTTTGGAGTCACGTAGGTGCAGTCACTTGCAATGGCTCACTGGGTGCGTTAAGTTCGAGACACAGTCGCTCTCACTGAAGAAGGCAAGCTTTTGATTAGAGATGCTGGCACGGGTTACGGCGTGCCACCCACTACCTCAAAGAGATGGTGGAAAAATTGTGTTGAAAGAAGCACTACCAGCAGAAACCCTGGCTCAGGCAGGGAAAGACTCAGCACACAGCAGGAGGACACAGATCTTGTGCGTACGAGCTGACAACTTACCTTCCTGAACGTGAAGCGATTGCGCAGAGCGACTAAGTTCCCCAGCTCCAGTGACGCAGCTGGTCGCAGGTGATGGTGACTTTGATTTGATTTCGAACATGAAGGAATCACTTTGTGGCATTCGCTTCAGAACTGCTCCAGAGATACGACAGGCAGTAGACCGCTCCATTCGCTCCATCAACTGAACAGCCTCCGCTAGTACCACCATACAGCGAGACCTTCAGAGGTGGTGGTCCAGACTGCTGTACACACCGGTACCAAAAAATGTGCAAATGTGTGTGAAATCTTATGGGATCTAACTCCTAAGGTCATCAGTCCCTAAGCTTACACACTACTTAACCTAAATTATCCTAAGGACAAACATACACACCCATGCCCGAGGGATGACTCGAACCTCCGCCGGGAGATGCCGCACAGTCCATGACTGCAGCTCCCTAGACCGCTCGGCTAATCCCGCGCGGCACACCGGTACCTCTAGTACCCAGTAGCATGTCCTCTTACATTGATGCATACCTGCATTCATCGTGGCATATTAACAACAAGTTCATCAAGGGGCTGTTGGTCCTCAACGGCAATTCGTCTTAGATCCCTCAGTGGTTGGTGGGTCACGTCGTCCAGAAACAGCCTTTTTAATCCATCCCAGTCATGTTCGATAGTGTTCAAGTCTGGAGAACATGCTGGCCACTCTGGTCGAGCGATGTCCTTATCCTGAAGGAGGTCATTCACAGGATGTGCACGACGAGGGCGCGAATTGTCGTCCATGAAGAGGAATGCCTCGCCAATATGCAGCCGATATGATTACACTGTCGGTCGGAGGATGGCATTCACGTATCGTACAGCCGGTACGGCGCCTTCCATGACCACCAACGAAATGCGTCGGCCCCCACATAATGCCACCCAAAAACATCAGGGAACGTCCACCTTGCCGCACTCGCTGGACAGTGTGTCTAAGGCATTCAGCCTGACCGAGTTGCCCCCAAACAAGTCTCCGACGATTGTCTGATTGAAAGCATATGCGACCCTCGTCGGTGAAGAGAACGTGATGCCAATCCTGCGCAGTCCATTCGGCATCTGCACCGCGCCGCATGGAGTCGTGGTTGCAAAGATGGACTTCGCCATGGACGTTGGGAGTGAGGTTGCGCATTATGCTGCCTATTGAGCACAGTTTGAGTCTTAATACAACGTCCTGTGGCTGCACAGAAAGCATTATTCAACATCGTGGCATTGCTGGCAGGGTTCCTTCGAACAATAATCCGTAGGTAGCGGTCATCCAGTCATCCACTGCAGTAGTAGCCTTTGGGCGGCCTGAGAGAGGCATGTCATCTACAGTTCCTGTCTCTCTGTGTCTCCTCCATGTCCGAATAACATAGTTTTGTTTCACTCCGAGTCACCTAGACACTTACCTTGTTGAGAGCCCTTCCTGGCACAAAGTAACAACGCGGACGCGATCGAACCGCGGTATTGACCGTCTAGGCATGGTTGAACTACAGACAACATAAGCCGTGTACCTCCCTCTTGGTGGACAGACTGGAACTGATCGGCTGTCGTACCCCTCCGTCTGATAGGCGCTGCTCATGCGTGGTTGTTTACATATTTGGGCGGGTTTAGTGACATCTCTGAACGGTCAAAGAGGCTATGTCTGTGATACAATATCCACAACGAACGTATATCTTCAAGAGTTCTGGTAACTGGGGTGATGACAACTTTTTTTGATAAGCTAATGTGGAAATAAGAAAGAAGGAGCTCGTTAGTTTGAATTTGGTACAACATTAAATCATAGCATATGGCCGGCGTCGAATTCTTAAAGAAAAGAAAAGAATCGAGTGCACTGAAAATAGCTACAGCAGATATATATGAAATGTATGTCAGGTTGTTGTTGATTTCTCCTGAATACCATGCGTTAACTAGGTCTAGAGGTCGAGTTTTTGCATCCACCACACGGATTCATGTTTAACCCAAAGTTCCCAATAGGCAACTTCCATTCCCACAGTCACATTTGAGGTGCAGTTGTATGGCCTTAACAATATTTATTGCTACGGCTTAATAGTTGTCGTGTGAATGCGGAATACCTAACCTTTTACCAGATATGTGACATGTGTGGTTGCTAAGTCTATTTCCTGTATTCTGCATATGTTTACTTAAGCCCGTGCAGCAGCAGCTGGGTTTATGTTGGAGGACAGACAGTGTGGTCGAAAAAAATTTCTTTAAACTCCTTCGGCATTATTAGCATGAGAAGATCACATTCTACCCTTGACGTAAGTCACAAACAGCTTCTTAACCACATCAGTTACAGCTATCCATCCACAATCTGCACCTCGAGCATGTTACAGTTAAGCAGGGGTCGACGATTTCTTTTGAATCCAAGGCATGAGTAAAGACATCCAGTGGTGTATTCGTTTGTTTATCTATGTTTTCTTGTTATGGTTGTTAGTAGCAGCAAGAGTTTGTAAGTAGGCTGTTTATGTTTTCTTATTGGCAACGTTACGTAGTGCTCTGTATGAAACTCACTGGCTGTGCTGTGTGCAGTCTGTGGCTAGTTTGCATTGTTGTTTGCCATTGTAGTGTTGGGCAGCGGCAGCTGGATGTGAACAGCGCTTAGCGTTGCGCAGTTGGAGGTGAGCCGCCTGCAGTGGTGGATGTGGGGAGAGAAATGGCGGAGATTTGAAATTTGTAAGACTGGATGGCATGAACTGCTATATATATATTATGATTATTAAGGTAAATACATTGTTTGTTCTCTATTAAAATCTTTCATTTACTAACTATGCCTATCAGTAGTTAGTGCCTTCACTAGTTTGAATCTTTTATTTAGCTGGCAGTAGTGGCGCTCACTGTATTGCAGTAGTTCGAGTAACAAAGATTTTTGGTGAGGTAAGTGATTTGTGAAAGGTATAGGTTAATGTTAGTCAGGGCCATTCTTTTGTAGGGATTTCTGAAAGTCAGATTGTGTTGCGCTAAAAATATTGTGTGTCAGTTTAAGCATAGTCTTGTATAATTGTTCAAAGGGGACGTTTCATAGCGCAACGCAATCTGACTTTCAGAAATCCCTACAAAAGAATGGCCCTGACTAACATTAACCTATACCTTTCACAAATCACTTACCTCACCAAAAATCTTTGTTACTCGAACTACTGCAATACAGCGAGCGCCACTACTGCCAGCTAAATAAAAGATTCAAACTAGTGAAGGCACTAACTACTGATAGGCATAGTTAGCAAACGAAAGATTTTAATAGAGAACAAACAATGTATTTTCCCTAATAATCATAATATATATAGCAGTTCATGCCATCCAGTCTTACAAATTTCAAATCTCCGCCATTTCTCTCCCCACATCCACCACTGCAGGCGGCTCACCTCCCAACTGCGCAACGCTACGCGCTGTTCACATCCAGCTGCCGCTGCCCAACACTACAATGGCAGACAACAATGCAAACAAGCCACAGACTGCACACAGCACAGCCAGTGAGTTTCATACAGAGCGCTACGTAACGTTGCCAATAAGAAAACATAAACAGCCTACTTACAAGTTGCATTATTATTCAAAGGCCTGCCTTGACTTCATCCACTACTCTATGTCCCTTACTATTATTGTCGTGATGATCCATCACTGTTCACCTCGCCATCGTCTTTCTCGTCTTGCCTTCTCGTTGTTTTCTTTTTTGGCAGATAATCTCTTATCAAACTGTTCGTACATAATCGCTGGGGTTTCTATTCGATATGTAGTGTGCCAGAATCGATGTCGACATTGTACTGGCTACAGGAATGTACACAAGCATGGTAACGTTAAGTGAAATAATAGATTTGCACATTTGAGAGATGAGATTTTTTGGCATACAATCGAGAATTGTGATGTAACATATGAGCGGCTTAATAAAATTAAAAACTTGTTCACAACAATGGTCTTCCATTCTTATTAATTAGCCTGAATGGTAGGTGGTGAGTTTATATATTTAAGAACGATCTTTTATGTTGTTCTTAGATGTTAAGCCCCTTTGGCGCATATTTATTGTCATCCAGGTGTTGTCGCTGCGATTGAAACATTCACTCAGGTCCATAGTCTGTGTGGTAAAGTAAGAAATCCTTATCACTTGCAGTGTAAGTGAATACAGAATGAGCGTCAGGTATCTCGCATTTGCTGAGTCAATGACCGAGTTTGTCTGTCTGACGTCACGCCCTAGTCCGATTTTAATGCTGGTATTGCCAATTGGTCCGATTTTTTGCCGTTTTGTCTGCAGTGGTAATGTTTTTTTTCTTTTTTTTTGCTGTTGAGCGTACATGACTTAGGGTAGATGCACTCTTTGGCTTCTCGTAATCTGTGCCTTGCCTACCAGTCTTAACAAACAGTGAGAAGAACCGTATACACTTCACCAAGTCAGTATTCAGCACAATTAATACCGAAAGAAAACTATAATTCTACAGAACAGCGACCTAAAGATGCACTGGACAAAAAGTGCAGTCAACAAAATACTAACCTTCAATGTCCTAACGAACTTTGTTATCCATACCGACCTGTTGGTCATGGTTATTTTCATTTACAAACAGAATACAAACGAATTTCTTATCAAGTATACACGTTCAGTATCTAATAACAAATATTACTCTGAGCAAAATTTCGTCTTTGTTGTATTTCTTTCACACAGGACTATTCAATAGAAATGCGATATTGCTAATGCGGTGCTTTCCAAATAAATTTCACTACTTGATCGATGGCACATTCAGTGCAGCGAGATTTCTTCGTGAATTGTGAGGTCAAATTTATACTGTCTTTTCCTGAGGTTTAGACCCATCTGGCCCCTTCTACACATGCCCATATCGGTATCCATCAGTTCGTCATTTGATATCTAAGCTACTTCTATACTGACTTCAAGGCCGAAAGTGTTCCACAGCATGCGATAGGAATTCGCCGATCATTATGAGAACGTTCTGGCGCCTCCTAGTTTCTCTCTGGCCCACATTTTGCGAAGACTGTTTTGACTGCTCTGCAGAAGTTCCACTGGGAAGCCCTTACACATTATCCGTACAGTCCCATGCGATCTCCTTATCCATGTGGTATCCATCATTTCGACCTTATGTCCGACAGTGTTCAGCACGACGTGACCGCAATTGGTCATTTCACCAATCATTATGACACTGTTCTGCCACATCACTGTTAACGCTCTGGTTCGTTCTGGCCCACATGTTGCGAAAATTGTTTCAAATATGTTGCAGACGTTTCTCTGGGAAGTTCATACACTCCCTCCGTACAGTTGCGAACCCTCCCCATGCGATTTCTTTATTTTTAGAGCCTTGAAAAAAGAAGTTCGTGGCTGTCGATTTCCTTCAGACGAAGAGGTGCATGCTTGGGCAAAATAATGGTTCTCTAGGCGACCACAAACATATTTCCGTGAAAGCATTGACTGTCTTGTTTCACAGTGCGATAAATGTATTAACAGTCATGTAACCATGTTTGAAATGGTAGACAGTTTGCTTCATTCTTTTTCTATCTGTCTCGTTTTATTTGATTGCCCCTAATACATTGAGTTACCCAATTTTATTTGTTCTTGAAATACTATTCCCCATATTTTTTACGTGTCTTGCTTAATATTATCGTCTCTTAAATTGATTCTCTGTCTGATCGTAGCAGACAATGAACGCAACGACACAGTGCAGAGCCATTCGAAATAGCGTGATGAAGAGCGGAAGGAATCCAGCTTATGTGGGGCTTGGGGTGGGAGGCAGCTCCAATCCTGCGCTGTAATTATAAAAGCGGAATTGAATACCGCTGTCGATCGCACAGCTGCACGGTCGGATCAGCTCCCAGCCGATGGAATTCCTCCAGCTAGTTCATCCGTCGCAATTCCAGAAAATGGCTTGAAGTTTCTGTTATAAAGACTGAACATGCAACGTCCCTCATCTTGACAGGGAGGAACATAACTGTGCTGACCACAAGGGGTTCTAAATTTAAAAGCGAAAGTAATGTCGTTCACTGGCTTCTACCACGGAGAAAATTCCTTAGTGTTAAAGAAAAGATCGAAGCTCTAGTCCAACTCTGTGATGCATCATATTGTTTAACATTTTTTTTCAGTATCCTGAATTAAAAGAAGTGTTCTTAAGTGCCAATAACTTGTTGCTAATTATAGAATTTAAAAGATGTTGATAATACTTACATGTCTTTCTTAAAAATATTTTTTTATCTTAATTTTAGAGAACATGGAAGAAATAGACACTTAGTGTGTATGATCCTGCTTTTTCCCTCGTGTATCTTCCGTGAACGTGCAATGGCTAGAAGAATCAACTGTTTCTCGCCATGTCATTGGTAGTGACGATCATAGCAGTAATTGTATCTCGTTATACATAGTTAACGGTTGGAGTACACAGATGGTCTCAACATATGACAGCGAATTTGTAACGAATTTCCACAGCGACAACAGAAGCTACTGCGAAATTTCTAGTGTAGACTCTCTTATACACGGTGTAACAAAATGAATCATCCGTTAAAAAAAATCGTAAGTATTATGTCATTTGAAATATGCGCGTGAACAATTTACTGTTGGAAAAAGCAAACTGTCGAGTTTTAGATTTACTTAACATCTAGTAAAAAAGGTGTCGGAACAATAGAAAGCGTTTTGTGTTCTACGTTTTGCGCAGTGCCAGTCAGCAATAACTTTTCAGCGTAACTTTATTACTAGGTATGGTGTGAATCCTCCTACAGCACAGAGCAATAGACGACGGCATGAACAATTCCGAGAAACAGGTTGTTTGTGTAAAGGCAAATCTCTGGGCCGTCCCCGAGTGTGTGTGACAGCCGTCAAAGGCATCCGCCATAGTTCCACAAGGAGCCCACAGAAATCCGTTCCCTGTGCAGGCCACTGATATCCGTTCCGCGTATGTTGCGTCGAAGTTTACACACGAAACCGTACAAAATTCAGCTACTGCAAGCTCTTCGTGGAGGTGACAAACAACAACGTGTGGAGTTCTCTAATTTCGTTCTTGGCAAGATGGAGGATTAAAGTTTTCTTCCACGCTTAGTGTTTCGTAACGAGACAATATTCCATTTAAATGGAAAGGCGAACCGTCAGAATGTAAGAATATGGGACATGGTATAACCACATGAAGTTTTACAACATGAGAGGGACTCTCCAAAATTTAATGTGTTTTGTGCAGTTTCGCGGGATATGGTGTTTGGTCTACTTTTCCTTGCCGAGAACACTGTTACAGGAAGCACATATGTCGATATGCTTGAGAACTTTCTTTTCCCACAGTTGGAGATTTCATTTACCAACAGAATGGGGCATAGCCAGATTGGCATCTGGAAGTGCGGGAACTTTTAAATCAAAGGATTGCTGAACGATGGATCGGTCGCAATGGAGCAAATGATTCAGCCTTACATTAATGGCCTCCAAGGTCACTGGACCTCACTACATGTGATTATTTCTTGTGGGGGTTTATAAAAGACTCCGTTTACGGGCCTCCGTTACCAACAACAATAACAACAATGAATGAACTGAGACATCGCATAACAGCAGCTGTGGAAGCTTTAACAAGATATGCTCGCTGCAGTGTGCGAACAATTTGAATACTGTATTGACATATACCTTGCGTCTCAAAGGGGGCATAATGAACATCTATGAAAAGGTATGAAAGCATACTTTTTGAGGTTCCAGTTCTTCAAGAATCGAAATTCATTGTATATATTTGTTAATTTCAGAAATGTAGACGTGCCAAATCGTATGATTCTTTTTGGTACATCCTGCATTAGACTAAAAAAAATGAACGTATGTAGGAACTGAAATATCTACGTTCTGCACATTACCTCAGTATGCGCCTGTTTTTATGCTTCGAAGTGGCTAAGCTTCGAGCTGTTCCTCTTCGTTTTTCTGTTCCGTAAAGTTTGTTCGTTCTTCTTGAAAAATTATAATCAGAAAACTGAATATAGTAGTGTCACAAATCGTAAATATCCTAAAGATACAGAAAGTGATCATTGGGTTCAGCTGCGTTGAAGAAGTGGTAAATAAACATTAAGCATTCTGCCATACTTAGGATATATTTTAAAAAAGACGATTATTTACATCTGAAAGTCGAATTAATGAAACTTCCACAAAAGAACGTCTTAATATCGATTGCAGCGCCTACACCGCACTTCATTAAAGCCAGTTCAAGTGCTGTCCCACCACTCTAGCCCAGAGATTCCACAACCGCTGTGCCATGGCTCTCTGGTGTGTCACCACACAGTGAAAGGTGTGACGCAAACATTTACATGTTGTCGTAAGACACTGAGGGATTTCTATTTTAGACATACCGCGAATTTTTATGTATATAGAAATATTAAATACTTAGTGCTGTTATTACACATTGCTTATCTTTTGTTAACTGTATACTCGCCTGTGCCACGGTGTTGCTACTAAGGTGAGAGTTTTTGTAACACTCCATCTTTTGTGTGGGGCTGTTTGTACGTGCTTTTCGGGGATTAGCAAAAATGTCTCTACGTTTTTATTTTTATTGTATAATTTTGATATTTGCTCCAGTTTGTAGCCGCTTCTTTATGAATCTTTTCATTCACCGACAAAGCATCCACACGTTGTCAGGCTACGATGCAGTATTTCAAATCCATCCTGGATTCTCCACTGAGTATTTCAGTTGACTTTTATTGCAGATGTGCTCCGCAGCAGTGCGAATTTGTGATTGTGAGATAAGAATTTTCTAGTACAGTATTATCAGACTACTTATTTATTTCCGATGTGGATAATTCATTGTACGGAGTGAAGTAGTCCGTTCTCGAGTGCAAGTATTGAAACCATCGAGCGCGAAAGAAAGAAACAGAATGTAGTTTAAAAAACAATACAGTGATGATTATTTATCTTTTCGGTGTACTTTGATGTCGTGACAAAACATACCCAATCCTCAAATGTGTTGTCTACAGTGAAAAACTCAGTAATGCTCTTATGCTTCCTGATAAACTGAAACGACATTTGTCAAAACATCATACCTTTTATTTTCAGTAGAATGCAAGAACTCCTGCTCTGTCTGTAGAAGACCGATTCCACGCTAGTTTGGGCGCATGATCAGGTGATATGAATTGTGTGTACTACATTATTTTACGCTGTCCTGAAGTCTCTGCTCGCTGTTCAAGTCACTCATAAAATACGATCTGCTCGAAGCGCTTGTCAAGTGTATAAAAACTGGAATGTTCCATGTTATCAACTGAAGGCAATGCGGGCACGGACTATTCCACTCCGTACCATGAATTACTCACATCGGAAATAAATTAGGACTTTGATAACAATGTACTAGAAAATTCTTCTCTGACAATCGCATCGCCTTTGATAATACGGGACAAACCCTTCTAGAGGGTTTTATTTTATCAGTGACGTGAAGGACGGGGAAAGGCTTTATGATAGCGTAAAATAATGTCGTGTACATAATTTTTATCAACTAAGGATGCGCTTAAGGGGAGTTAGAACGGAAAAAAGATCCCACATTTTTGGATTTTTATCTCATTATAAAGTTTGCAGTTTTCCGAATAAAATGATACATATATCACCTATAGTCTTACATGGGAAGTATTTTATATTTTTTAAATAGAATGTACACCGCATGAAAGTGTTAAAATTTTTAAAAGCATTAATTCGAGAGCTGATAAAAGCAAGAGGCAAGCTGACAGACAAAATGATTGACGAACTACAGCAGTGTTATAGGATGCCCATTAGAAATAATACTGAGGATTTGTTGAAAATGAAGCAGACAGTATGGGCTACCTCCTTCCGCAGACTGTCAACTGATGAGAAACAAGTACAGCACCTTTTCCCTCCTGGCCCTGACTCATGTTGCAATCACTGCTTTTCCCAGTACTCCAATAGTTCATACAGCCATAAACATTTCATCCCAGTAGCAGACGTGGATACTATAAATCCTAGTTACAGAGACCTGACAAATCCTCAATTACTGAACAAGTGTTTGCATGGTCAGACTCAAAATCCCAATGAGTCGTTCAATAATTTTATATAGACTCGCTTACCAAAGAAGTTTTTGTTGGAATGAAGACACTAAAGTGGGGGGTCAGTAATGCTGTTATTGCTTTAAATGATGTCAACATTGGTAGGGTGGAAGTGCTACAGCATATGGGAATTAATCCTGGAGTAAAATACATCAGAGAACTTGAACGGACGGACAAGGTTCACATTGATAAAGCAGAGTAGGCAACAAGGTTGGCCACTAAAGAGTCCAGAAAGAAGAAAAGAAGAAAAAACTCGGAGAAAGATCAAGAAGATGGTATACAGTATGGTGCATGGTGCTTCTGAGTGACAAAAATAAAAAAAATTAAGCATATATTAAGTGAGTTAAAGTCTTTTGAAGCTTTAGAAGCCGTTCCTGAAAATTTACATTTTCTGTTGCAATTTACCCTAAATTTCAGAAACCACTTAGAGTCGAGTATTCAAATTTTCAGGGAGTAATAACATACATATCCTGAGTCTACTGAACGAAAAGAAGAAAATAATGTTATGTATAATTAAAATTATTTAGGATAACGTACAAAAAAGTACACAAAATTTTAACCACGTAATAAAAAAATTGTATTTCCAAAGACAGTGGCTGAAATGCAATTATTGTAGATCAGTAGACTCCGAACATACAGTTTAATGTGCTTTAAAAGTTTCATGTCAATGGCTATAGTGGTTCCTGAAATACAGGGAAGCCGAGTAATTAAATTTAACTTTATCGGGATAGGGCTTTCCAACTCCCCTTAAATTGGGGTGAAACCAATGATGGTTTTAATAAGAAAACTTTCTACAGCCAGAACGATATTCCTTGGGTTCTAATAAAAATATGGACATTTGGCTTTCGGTTGCCCGAAATTCAAAATAATATGCACATTCATCTCTGTGAAATGAAGATGTGAATAGTTTTCGTCGGTTATCGGAACAAAAAACAAAACAATCGAAGTTCCTGACTACGACGGTATATCGTAAATGGCAAAACAACATACACAATAGCAGAAACACTATTAATATCTGCGTGTACAGAATTGGTAAAAATAGTCCTTGCTTAAGAAGCTGCTACTGATAGAAATAGCTCTCTCTGCTGATACAAGTAGCTTCCGTGCTAGTGACACGTCCAGTCGCATGGAAAACATTTTGAACGAGACAGTAAAGAGCATTATAAGTAGAATCATATTGGTGGTCGCGCTAGACTTCTTTCCTACACAAGTTATGTTGACAGGGACGTAATTGAAGAGCCTATCCGAACGAGTAACCGGAGAGGAACTATTTCGCGCGATTTGTGCATATGTGGTTCATAATGAGTTAAAGTGGGAACACTGCGCTAGTGTTTCTACAGACGGAGCCGCTTCTGTGACCGAGCGGGATGGCGCAGTGGTTAACACACCAGACTCGCCTTCTGGAGGACAACGGTTCAAACCCACGTCTAGCCATCCTGATTTAGGTTATCCGTGATTTCTGTAAATCGATTAAGGTAAACGCCGCTATGGTTCCTGTGAAATGTCACTTCAGATCCTTCCCTCGACCGATGACCTCGTTGTTTGGTTTCCGCCCCAAAATCAACCAACCAACTAGCCATCCCTATCTATGAAGATGGCTATCTCGATATAAAATGTCAACGCGAATTTTTGAACTTAGAGATGACGTACTTGCAGTTTTGACTATTGAGGGGCGTGAGTATGCAAATTTATTTGCAGGTGCTGAACAGATGTTTAAGTTGGGTTATCTTTCCGATATTTTCGTACATGTAAATGAACTACAAAGAGAAATACAAGGTAGAAACGAAAATATTGGGTAATGAGTTAAATTTGTGGATACAGCCAACTGAAAATGTATCGTGTGGGATTTCCTAATACTATGGCTTCTTACTGACGACAATAAGGTGTTGATGGACTTAAACATAGAACATTGAGTACTCTTGCAGAAGAATTTCAGAATATGTTTTGGAAAGAGTACTGAAGAAGATGACTGCGTTAGTTATCCATTCGTGGACTCTAAACATCCTCTGAATAATTTAGGTTTAGGCTTACAAGAGAAGCTGGTAGATTTAAAGCACATCGAACACTGAAACCAAATTTTTTCTAAGTGGCTTTAGGTACATTTTGATGTCAATAAACAGTGAATACCGCACTATTTCGAAGATGGCAGTTAATGTGTTGTTACCATTTCCAACTAAACAGTTGTGGGAGCTGAGGTTCTCAACGTCGAGTAAAATTAAAACGTTAGTGAGAAAGAGAGAGAGAGAGAGAAACAGAGACGGAGAGAGAGAGAGAGAGACTCAAATAAATCGATGAAGAAGTGAGGTGGGGTTTTTCAACGACTCCGACTCAATTCAGTCGTCTGTGTACAGCTAAACAGGCTCAAGTATCTCATTAAAGGCATGGTGAGAGTTATTTACTTTAAAATCCGTATTAGAAATGTCCGTTTTCTACAGTGACCTGATGTTAATAAGTTGCTTATTAATGCATAAGTCTGTTTCCCTTTTATGGCGTTTATAATTACAATTATAATAATTGATTGCATAGCGACGTGATAATTCGTCTGTTAAGATTCACACATCTTTGAGGGGACAGACATTTTGCTGTGCTGTGATGAGTCTGACCCTTCTAGATGTGCCGTGAGTAATGCGAAAATATTTTTCTGGCGCCGACCTACGTAGGGAGAAACGGTCACCACGATAAAATAAGGGAAAACAGTGCTCGTACGGAAAGATATAGGTCTTCGTTTTTTCCGCGCGCTATATGAGACTGGAATAATAGAGAATTGTGAAGGTGGTTCTATGAACCCTCTGTCAGGCACTTAAATGTAATTTGAAGAATATCCATGTAGATGTAGAAATGCTACGGAATACTGCTCTAGCCAACAGGCGTCACAATGAAGTGGTAGAAGGAACGCTCGTGGAACTCATAAACGTGCGCTTACTGTCACCGAAGAAGAAAAATTTGGGGCATAGTGCAGAAACGGAAAATGGACGGATTAGTGATGACATTAAGAAACATGAGAAAGAAGTAACACAGTCGAGAGGAGGGAATGAAATCAGCTTTTTATAGTATAAAACACGCTTAGAAACAAAAAATAATAAAAAACATCAACTAATACTGGCTGATGCTTCATGCTGAAAGAGGAAGCAATGTCAAAACCTTCAATTTTGACGGAGTACTAAACTGATGATTTATCTACAACAGGCTGTAACGGAACTGAAATGATGGTGGGCTGACAGTAATTTGGAGCCAGCGCGTCGGAAACGGGCGCGCTTGTGTGAGACTGCCAGGGAGTGCACCCTGATGCCATCTATTGGCGAAACTGGGAATTAGCGCTGCCTGTCAGACAATGCACTAAGCTCTCGGAGTCATATGTAGTCTTTTTTCTTGGTAATTATAAGTTATTACTGTATAATTTAATGTTGTAAAGCGCTAGTAGTAAATTATTATGACTGGTATGGACTCCAGGGTAGTAAATATAAATATTCTTAAATACTAAATGATTTCGGTAAGAAGGTGGTAGGGGAACGCCCCCACTCTTGGTGATACGAGCATAGCTAGGGGTAGCTGGAGACACAGGGACTGAACAATGGAATGGCCTGGGGAGTGTTGACGTGATCGGACGTGCGTAACTGTGCTCACGCAAAAGTGATTGTGCAACAGCGAAGAGGCGAATATCATCGCCGTTTTTGGAGTAAAACGCGACGAATGGTTGTTGAAGCCGCCTCTATGCCACTGGGGCTGATTGTAAGAGTTCCTGTGCCCAGATTTTATGGCGGACGTGCAGTAGCTTATACGAGTGCTACAGCTCATAGTTCCAGCCGCCATTAAGGGCATGAGGCGTGAAGAGCTGCGTTAGCCACATGCATCTCACCACCAGCACCGACACGTCTACCCAAGACAAGACTGCTTGCAATTGTTAAGTCGAACTTTGTATACATGTAAAAGGAGAATACCAGTTTTCTTTTATGCAAGTGCAGAGGACAGAATATAGTAATGAGTAAAATTACGATGCATGTTGTTCATTGTAAAGTGTAGTAACCTCAAACATAGTATAGTGAAATCAGACTGAGGCCACCATCGCCTCTTTCATTTACAATTCTTTTTGTTGTAGAATACTTTAGCGTATAAGAATGTTGAAAAGAGCAATGGTCACACCAGAATGAGTCGCCTATTTATAGTTACTTAAATTTTTCTGAGCAACCTTTCAAGTAAAGTCACTTAATTATTTCTGTATCAATGGTCCAAAGAGTAATATCCAAAATCATTAAAAAAGTTGAAGGATAGAATTTTGTTAACCGAAGTTGCATAACCTGTCTTGGTAGTAATTACCAAGCCAACTCATAGAAATTGAGAGAGTATTTGTTTTGTAGAATCATCTAGAATGATCAAAAATAGTAATATTCAGAATTAAGTTTAAATTCAACTCAAGCCATTTCACTTTGAAACGAGCCCAAAAATTGATTTTTTCTTTTGCTCCTTCAGAGCTGGCGACCGTAGTTATAAGTATTTTCAGGAGGATTCGACGGTAAGTCTGCTGCTCTCGTCGTGCTGATAGGATTATCCACTGCTGCTAGCAGTGGTGATTGGATACATAAGCTCACTACCAAGTTAAGTGGGTCAGGTAGGCAGTGTTACCGTGTGAACTGTAGGGCACTGTAGGCCGTGGATCGAACCCGTTCAATCATCACAGCTCTTAGGTAAATAGTCCGGTTAGGAGTGTACTAATCATTAGGTAAATACTGGCGAGTAACGGTCAAAAAATGTATACGCAAGTGAATTTAGCAAGGTCCACGTAGCACCTAGTTAATGTGGTGCAATGGCGAGGGTAGGAGTGGAGTAAAAGTGAGCTAAGCTTGTGGCAGCTGTGCTGGATTCAAATATTAACTACGTGAATTCACTACTGCCTCTTACCATTGGGACTGAGCTATTTACAGTTAAAATACGTAGCAGTAAGCGCAAAGGCGTGACAGCTACAAGTCCGTATTGGTTTTATACATACGGAATTGGGAAGTGGGTCATTCCGTCAGTGGAGGGGGTTAAAACAACCGAGTCAGTGGAGAACATACCCCATTTACTGATGGAAAGATTCAGCAGTTCGGTCGCATGTGGCGACCGTGACAGGACTAACCAAGTTTGTAGAATAATGGCTGCAATAAAAGTGTTTTATATATACTTGTAGTTTCAAGAAAATTTTAAATTTAAAATTCTGTCGTAGACAAATATACCACAATTGGTAAGTTCAAGACGACAACCTGCAAAGCAGCAAAAGAAAGTCCAATAGTAGGAGTTAAACAAGTAATACTTGGTTTAATAAACATTTCTATTAGGCACGAAATACAGCAGCATAAGATGGAGTCGAATAGTAACAAGCAAGACGAAAACATTACAAGGTCAGACCCAGAATTAGGGACCATAGATACTGTTGTAGGGTTGGAAAATCTTATAGATGAATCCACACCCATAAGACAGGAGGAACGGGAAGTGAAACCAAAGGTAGTGAAAAGTGAACCCAATGTATCTGTGGATGCAAGTCACAAGGGAGAGGATATGGAATTAACAAGTTTGTTAAATAGGATGATGGCGCAAATTCGAGAAGGGAATGCTAGTTTGAAAGCAGAAATGGCTAGTCATATATCCCAATTGGATGAAAACCTATCTGGTAAAGTAAAAGCCAATTTAGATATTTTGAATACGCAAAGCCAACGTATCACAGAGGTAAACAAATCAGTAAATAGCATTAGGGCTGAAATAACAAATGTTCAGAGAAAAGTCACAGAAATAGAGAAAAGATTTGATACCGAAATTCAGAGAATAGAGAAATCAGTGGAACCTTTGGTTAGTGAAAAATTAGAACCGATAATTGAAAGTAAATTACAGGTGATAGTACCAGTTCTAAAGAAAGAGATTGTTAAAGAAACGGCAGCTGATATTGAAACACTGCGCAATACCATGTTGAGTTTTGATGCATGTGTGCAGGAGCAGGAAAATACACTGCGTAATGAGATAAAATTATTAAGTCAGCAAGTTCAGAATCAGACGTTTCTTAACTGTAGTGGTATCCCATTGGTAATGCAAAAATCGGAACTACTGAGTAGGGAGGAAAAATACGATCCTCAAAAGAAACAAGGTGGATGGCATCCAATGGATTTTATAAAAAATTGTGAACGTGTCTTGCCAACAGACATGTCGGATAAAGAAAAAATTAATTTAGTAATAGACGCTTTAGCAGGTCATGCTAAACGTTGGGGATTTAATTTGGATATCGACAATTTGAAGTTTACAGACTTCAAAGAAAAGTTCCTTGAGGAATTCTGGAGCACACAACAGAGAGATAGGTTGTGGAGAGAATTCGTTGTCGCTAGAATGCCAGAACATGGGCGTGGGCTCATGAAAGAATACTGTGAAGGATGGTTCAAGCGTTTGGAGTATCTTAAAGATCGTAGATCAGAATCGGAGATAGTGTGGGAGTTGTGGAAAAAGCTACCTGACGATTCAAAGCGTTATGTAGGAGGCACTCATCGAACATTCGATGAATTTTTAGAAAAAATCGAGAATGAAGATAGGTGGCGTGAAACTAGAGAGTTTCGAGGTTTCAGAAATCAGAATGGAATAATAAAAGGTGGTAGGAATGAACCGCAAATTAACATGATGAGAGGAAGAGGTCAAGAAGGTAACTCTCAGCGAGGGAGAGGACACTATCAGGGAAACAGGATGCATTATCAAAATCAGGAAAACTAAATACCGCGCAGGTCATGGGCCTAACGCGCGCGGAAAGAAAGAAATGGCCCAAATATAGGGAAGATCGGAGTAGGCAGTACTATAGTAGGATAGTGCGTCGTTCGCCTGAAGAGCAGTTACATAAACGAAACTTTGCGAAGTATAATGCAGGGATACAAACAGAGGAGAGAGAGCAGGGAGGAATTATTAAGGGAAATGAAGTAGGAAAAGAATATCGGTCGGATGTGAAGGCTCACGTGAATGAAAGAAGTACAATTCGAGGTCAGAGTGACGAATTGATGAAGGAAGAGTCAGAGAAGGCGTTGTTTGTCGGTAGGGATGGCAACTGTGCAGAGAGGCAGGGGCAAGGGAGGAGTGATGTGACTTATGGTAAAAGGTTCGTACGAATAGTCGACGAATCGCATCGAGAAGTAATTAAAGAGAAAAGGGTGGATAAGAAAAAGGGGCATAGTGCAGAGACGCATGCCGATTCAGAAATTGCCTCGCATGCAGAATATATACATCAGCTCAAAAGCCAGCCAGCACAATTAGAAAGATCTTCCACTCAAGTGATTAATTTGGACCCGAATATGACAGTGTTAGAGAGCCATACCGATTATGATGTGTACCTAGTGACAGCAAGAGTACATGACTGTGATGAAGATTATTTTAAAGAAATTAGAGAAAGTGTATCTAACCAAGAGAAAGAGTGTTGTGATCCCTGTAGTACTGAAGCAAATGAGTTGAGTGAGACTGGAATTCCATTAGTAGGGGAAAATAATGAAAGTAAGAGTGGCGAATGCACTATCCAACAAAGGGAAAGTATTGAAATGGAATATAATTTGCGAGAATTATTTGAACCCGAAGAAGGTCATATTTCTAAGGAGGAGGAATTATCGTCAGAATCATCAGAAAGCATCCAGGGAGAAAAAGAAATAGAGGAAGTTTCCGATTCCGCAACCGAGAGTTCAGGCATGACAGATTCGAATGCGAACGAGAGGGCATTAAAGAGCCTAGACGAAGGAGTATTGGAAAAAGTGGTGAAAGTATTTAGGATGAAAAGAAGAAAGAAACCTCCGGATGGAATGGTCAGTATAAAAACCGGAAAAATAATATGGCAAGACTTGGCGGTGGAAAAGGATTTATTATGGGAAGATAAAGAAAGTATGAAAGAGGACAATAGGATGCAAACAATCCTACCTATTAATGTATGTGGGTACGATTTATATGTATTGTTGGATACGGGTGCTCAAATAAGTGCTATTTCGCACGCATTTTTTGAGATGATCAAAGACCAACGAGGAGCAGTCATGATGCCAGTAACAGGTGTTAAAGTGATAGGGGCGACAGGGAAATGTAGTAAACCTGTTAAACATCAAGTGATGATGGAATTTAAGATAAAAAACAAGCTATTTTCTAATGCATTTTTAGTAGTTCCAGAGCTCAGTGCCGAGATCATTTTAGGCATTGACTGGTTAATAAAACAAAAAGTAATTATAGATTGTGAGAAAGGGATAATAGTTTGTAAAGTTGATAGTGCGGTATTAGAAATACCATTTGAATCATCTAGAGTAATGGAAGAGAACCAGCTGAGATGGGTAGAATTTAGAGATGATCATGATACAGGAATACGTCAAAAATTCGATTGGTTTCTGGTGAGGCAGATAGTTGAAGATGGAAATAAGGAGACACTCCTTCGAAATGTAGTGGATAAAACGGAAGGACTATCTGATGCCCAAAGGGAGGATCTGTGGCAAATTCTGAAAGAAAATCAGGAGGTATTTTCGGACAAACCGGGACGAGTGATAAATTATGAGTACTGCATGGAGGTAGAGGAGCATGAACCTTTCTTTAAACCACCATATAATGTACCCTTGTCTAAGAAAGAAGCAGTTCAAAAAGAACTAGATAAAATGGTTTCATGTGGGGTCATTGAACGGAGTTCTAGCCCATATAATAACCCATTGGTGATAGTAGGTAAGAAGGATGGAAGTGTACGAATAGTGATAGATGCTCGTACTCTGAATAAAGTAGTGAAGAGGGAGTTGGATCGTCCAGAGAACATAGATAATTTATTGCAGAAGTTTAATGGTGTAAAGTACATGACTAGTTTAGACCTAACGGCAGGATACTGGCAAATCCCATTAAGTGAGGAGTCTAGGAAGTACACGGCATTTTTATTCAATGGCAAATGCTACCATTACACAGTGGTACCATTTGGCCTAAATACTTCCGTTTCAGTGTTCATTCGGGCTTTAGACAAAATTTTAGGGAGTGAACTTAGTTCGCTAATCACGGTTTATGTAGATTATTTGTTAATTGCTACAAGGACATGGGAAGAGCACATGGCGTTATGCGACAGGGTGTTCAAAGCTTTAATTAAAGGAGGAATGACCCTGAACCTGAAAAAATGCGAGTTTGTGACGAAAGAAATAAAGTTTTTAGGTCACATAGTAACACCAGAGGGAATTGAAAAGGATCCCAACAAAGTCAAAGCAATAAGAAATTGTCCGGCTCCCAAGAATAAAAAACAACTAAAGTCGTTTATAGGACTTTGTTCCTTTTATCGTAAGTATGTGGATGATCAGGTGTTCAATAGCCCACATCTGAACAACCTACTTAAGAAGAACAGTGTGTATATATGGACTGAGGAATGTGAAACAGCATTCAACTGGCTAAAAGACAATTTGGCTAAAAACATAAAGTTATGGCACCCAGACCTGTGTGAACCATTCCACATGGCAACAGATAGTTCAGATTATGGATTGGGAGTATCCATATTTCAGGAGGTAATGATAGATGGGGAAAAAACTCATAGACAAATAGCATTTGCGAGTAGAACCATGTCTAAGTACGAAAGAAACTATACAGTTTCAGAGAAGGAGGCTTTAGCTATAGTATGGGGTTTTAGGAAATTTCAACTTTTCTTATGGGGACATAAGACTGTGGTCCATACAGACCACAAAGCTTTAATATTTTTGAAGGACTGCAGATTGTTATATAACAGGTTGACCAGATGGGCGATGTTTTTACAACAATTTGACATAGAGATCAAGTATGTTAAAGGGAAAGAACATGCAGTACCAGATGCTTTGTCGAGATTACCGGAAGGAAGTGAGACACTAGAAAATGTAAAGAATAGGGAAGATGTTTTTGAGGTGAATTACTTCAAAAAAGCGGAAGGAAGAGAAAAAATTAGGGAAATATGTCGGAATATGCGAAGATGTCAAAGTGATGACGATGCACTCAAGTCGGTAAAGGTCAAGTTTGACAATCCGGATGCAACTAACATAAGGGCTTCATATAAAATACATAAAGGTGTACTGCATCTTCAAAGATTAAATAATCCAGGGAAGTGGAGAGTATGTTGGCCGGAACAACACACTGAAGTGCTGATAGATTATGTTCACTTGGCATATGGCCATTGTGGTGCACGGAAGTGTACCGATAAGTTAGATGAATGCATTACCTTTAACAACATGGCACGAAGGGTAGCACAGAGGATAAGATCTTGTGATCTATGCCAAAAGGCGAAAGTAACAAATGCAACTAATCAAGGGCCCATGCAATCAATAAAACTTGATGAAGTATTAGAAATAGTAGCAGTAGATATCTTTGGACCATTACCGAAAACCATGGGGGGTTTTGTGTACATATTTGTAGCAGTTGAACTTTTCTCAAAGTATATAAAGCTTTATCCCTTGAGAAAAGCTACTGCCAGAGCTGTGTATGATAAAATGGTGTGTGATTATTTTGTGAAAGTAGGGAAGCCAAAGAGAATACTATCAGATAATGGTGTTCAGTTTTGCTCAAAAATGTGTAAGGATGGGATAACTGAGAAACAGGTAGAAGTGGTACATATCTCAGCTTATCACCCATCAAGCAATCCAGCAGAAAGATATACGCGTGAGATAGGTCGGTTATTTAGGACGTACTGCCATAGCAACCACAAGAAGTGGGGCATGTATGTGAATGAATTCGAAGAAATCATGAATTCATTAACAAACGAGAGCACTGGATTTACTCCAGAAGAAATCCTGAAAAAGACAAGAAGTAAAAGTCTAGTAGAAGACCTACTAGAATTTCCAAATAGAGTTGAATTAGATTATGATAGTAAAAAGAACTTAGTAAAAGACAATATGAGAAAACAAGCAGATGCGAGAATTCGTCGTCACGACGAAAAGTAAGGAATCCCAAATTCAAAATAGGTGATTTCGTTCTTGTAAAAACACATGAAAAGTCAAGTGAAATTAATAACGAGATCAGCAAATTTAAATATATATATAATGGACCATTTAAAATAGTGTCCACACCCAATGTGAATGCTTATTATTTAGAGTACCCAATAACAGGCAAACGCCTGGGAGTAAGAAACATAGTGGATCTCAAAAGGTATGCACCACGAATTCTACCAGATTGAAAATAAATATATAAATAAATATTAAAGTAAACCAATATGTAAATAGTTGTGTTTCTTTTGTTCTATGTGAAAGGTAAATGTTCACTAAAATATATTGCAGTATTCTAATGAAACTTCTAGTTTAAGTAGAGACTAAACGGACTGGGAAAGACTGAGCTTCTAAGAAAGCCTTAATAGATGTGTAAATAAGTGTTGTGGAAGAGGTAGAAAAGTGAGGAGGTAAAGTGAAAAGGACGGGCTACAAAGTAATAGGCGCATAACGTGTGTTTTACTTGCCTGAAATAAAAGAAGTGTATTTAAAACTTTGTAAAAAAAAAAGATGTTTAAAGTGTACTGTGTTTAGAAGTAAGAAAATTGGAAAGAATATATGTAAATCATTTATGTAATGTTTAGCAGGAAAGAGAGAAAGAATTGGTGTTTCATTTTAAATATGTAATATAAGTATCGAGGTGTATCAGTAAGAAAGGGAAAACCCTTGGTAAAAAGCTTATCGAACATTTCAGATTCATTATAGGAGAGACTTCTTATAGAATTATCACTGTAAGATACTTCAATAAGAAGTGGGGCATGTGTAACTGAACTGAAATGATGGTGGGCTGACAGTAATTTGGAGCCCGCGTGTCGGAAACGGGCGCGCTTGTGTGAGACTGCCAGGGAGTGCACCCTGATGCCATCTATTGGCGAAACTGGGAATTAGCGCTGCCTGTCAGACAATGCACTAAGCTCTCGGAGTCAAATGTAGTCTTTTTCTTGGTAATTATAAGTTATTACTGTATAATTTAATGTTGTAAAGCGCTAGTAGTAAATTATTATGACTGGTATGGACTCCAGGGTAGTAAATATAAATATTCTTAAATACTAAATGATTTCGGTAAAAAGGTGGTAGGGGAACGCCCCCACTCTTGGTGATACGAGCATAGCTAGGGGTAGCTGGAGACACAGGGACTGAACAATGGAATGGCCTGGGGAGTGTTGACGTGATCGGACGTGCGTAACTGTGCTCACGCAAAAGTGATTGTGCAACAGCGAAGAGGCGAATATCGTCGCCGTTTTTGGAGTAAAACGCGACGAATGGTTGTTGAAGCCGCCTCTATGCCACTGGGGCTGATTGTAAGAGTTCCTGTGCCCAGATTTTATGGCGGACGTGCAGTAGCTTATACGAGTGCTACAGCTCATAGTTCCAGTCGCCATTAAGGGCATGAGGCGTGAAGAGCTGCGTTAGCCACATGCATCTCACCACCAGCACCGACACGTCTACCCAAGGCAAGACTTCTTGCAATTGTTAAGTCGAACTTTGTATACATGTAAAAGGAGAATACCAGTTTTCTTTTATGCAAGTGCAGAGGACAGAATATAGTAATGAGTAAAATTACGACGCATGTTGTTCATTGTAAAGTGTAGTAACCTCAAACATAGTATAGTGAAATCAGACTGAGGCCACCATCGCCTTTTTCATTTACAATTCTTTTGGCTGTAGAATACTTTAGCGTATAAGAATGTTGAAAAGAGCAATGGTCACACCAGAATGAGTCGCCTATTTATAGTTACTTAAATTTTTCTGAGCAACCTTTCAAGTAAAGTCACTTAATTAATTCTGTATCAATGGTCCAAAGAGTAATATCCAAAATCATTAAAAAAGTTGAAGGATAGAATTTTGTTAACCGAAGTTGCATAACCTGTCTTGGTAGTAATTACCAAGCCAACTCATAGAAATTGAGAGAGTATTTGTTTTGTAGAATCATCTAGAATGATCAGAAATAGTAATATTCAGAATAAGTTTAAATTCAACTCAAGCCATTTCACTTTGAAACGAGCCCAAAAATTGATTTTTTCTTTTGCTCCTTCAGAGCTGGCGACCGTAGTTATAAGTATTTTCAGGAGGATTCGACGGTAAGTCTGCTGCTCTCGTCGTGCTGATAGGATTATCCACTGCTGCTAGCAGTGGTGATTGGATACATAAGCTCACTACCAAGTTAAGTGGGTCAGGTAGGCAGTGTTACCGTGTGAACTGTAGGGCACTGTAGGCCGTGGATCGAACCCGTTCAATCATCACAGCTCTTAGGTAAATAGTCCGGTTAGGAGTGTACTAATCATTAGGTAAATACTGGCGAGTAACGGTCAAAAAATGTATACGCAAGTGAATTTAGCAAGGTCCACGTAGCACCTAGTTAATGTGGTGCAATGGCGAGGGTAGGAGTGGAGTAAAAGTGAGCTAAGCTTGTGGCAGCTGTGCTGGATTCAAATATTAACTACGTGAATTCACTACTGCCTCTTACCATTGGGACTGAGCTATTTACAGTTAAAATACGTAGCAGTAAGCGCAAAGGCGTGACAGCTACAAGTCCGTATTGGTTTTATACATACGGAATTGGGAAGTGGGTCATTCCGTCAGTGGAGGGGGTTAAAACAACCGAGTCAGTGGAGAACATACCCCATTTACTGATGGAAAGATTCAGCGGTTCGGTCGCAAGGCCTTACAAAAAGTCTTTAGAAAGACACAAATTAAATGTCTCGAAAAATGCAACAATATTGGCAATGCAGCCTAGAGTCGGGAAGATAGAATAAAAACATTGTATTCACGTTATTTGTCCAGGAGAATTTGTATTTATGTAAGATATATGGTGGCCTATGGAAATTATCAAGTTCGAAAAGATAGGTATCTAATTCTTTTCGGCATCATCCTGACATTTTTATTAGTAAATGACGATTAGTCTCTAGTTTCTGTACGAGTATAACTGTACGTGTGTCAAGTAACTGACTATGAGCTTTCTTCTTACATCATATCTGCACAAAAATGTTAATCATTATATTCGATTGAACTCACGATATTTGTTTACAACATTTAAAATGCCACATATTGCGTATGCAGTTGTGGGTGGCTTAAAAGCCATCTAATAGGAAGTATTGTGTGCTACAACATGCATTCAGGATGTTTCAAAACGAATGGGTCAGAATGAAAGTATTCTTTTGACTACAGTAATGACTGAAAGTTAAACTAAAGGTTTACGTGGCAACAACGAAACAATGGAAAGATGTCGTTGTTGTTGGCTTCCGGCGTTAGTATTCAGAATGGTCGCATTCACGATATATAAGGTGTATTATGTCACAGAATATGCAAAATCTTCATCAGTAGTCATTGTTCGAAGATATTTTCGGATCAAGTTTGGTAGAATGGTATCACACACTCACAACATTGCTAGATGGGCAGAGATATTCGAGGTAACAGGATAAATATGCAAAAACAAAATCACAGGACGGGCATCCGTCGAGAATGGTGTAAGAAATTCCCACGATCTACGAAAGAAGCCTCAGAAATGCATCCGCCGTGCCAGTAGAGAAGGGAATGTATTGCAATCAACAGCGTTCCGTCTGTTGCGCAACTGTTTGAAGTTCATAGCTGATAGAATTCAAATGTTGGCACTGAAACCAGCCTATAAAACAAAATGGAGACAATTGTACATTGGTTATCAAGCACGGATGGTGTCGCAGACACAACTCTGTTCTGATGAAGCAACATTTCACTCAGGTGGCAATGCTAAATGGCATAATTTGAGAATATGGGGTACTCAAAACCCACATGCTACTCTGGAACGTGATTGTGGTCCTCGAAACGTAATTTTTTCTATGCCATGCCAATGCCATTCTTCTCAGCGTCTACCGTTACAGAGATAACTTAGTTGCTTTTTCTCTGGTTCTTGGTTCAGATGACGCAAGAGGTACCCGACTTCATTTTGCAGCTGGACGGAGACACGTTATATTGTCACAGCCTCTCACGTACTCACCTCAACGAACATCTTCCACAGCGTTGGGCTGGTGGTGCTGGATCAAAGGTACGTCGTTCATGTCGTAGTCCTCCAGATCGCCTGACTTTACACTACTGGATTTTTTTCCGGGCTGTGTGAAGGACGTAGTTTACATGCGCCCATTTCTGTTAAACTTACAGGAGCTAAGGTACCCGATGTCGGCGTGGTTACCTCCACTCATCTGTTTACGCTGAAACGTGTCTGGCAGGAAATGCAGTGTCGAACAGACATCTGCCTTGTCATATCGAACATATTTGAAGGTCCATAGACACTGTTAAACTTTCTTTATACAGGGTGAACAAAAAGTCCATCGACAAGCTTTCAGAGGTGGTAGATTGACCAACACAAAAAAAAGTCTAGCAGACATGGCGTCTAAAATGCGTACCTGTACATCTATGAGCACTTGTTCATTATTGATGCTGTAAAACATATCCCTTTCCTCTGAAAGCTCCTTGCTTTCCACATTTTGGAAGTAAGTAGCTCGTGCCAAAAGAAGGAAAAAGTTCAGTAAACATGACTCTAAAACGCATACAATGACCATTTGTTCAGTACACGAGATGTGTTTCCCATTAACGAAGATGAACAAGCGCTCATAGTTCCTAAGGTATTCACTTTTAAAGCCCATGTTTACTGGACCCTTTTTTTCTTTTTTTTTGGCGCATACTACCACATCGCAAAATATGGAAAGCAAAGAGTTTAAAGTAGACGATAGGTTTCTAACAATAGTGGAAATGAATAAGTCCTCGTAGCTCTTAAGGTATGTATTTTGTGTACCATGTTTACTGCAAATTTTTGTATTGTTTTGGCCCGTACTACCACCTCTGAAAGTTCGTCGGTGAAGTTCTGGTTTAGCATGTACATGTGCATTTATGTAATAAAGTCGCTACTATAGTCACAAGAATATTTTCTGTTAGTCCCATTTACTTTGAATCACCCTTCTATTAAGAGCAGACGTAATAGTGTTACTCTTGTCGTTACATGGAATGCCACAAACGAATTTCGTGGCCACAGCAGTTAGTAATGTAAGTCCCGGCTTCTGTAATATACGGAAAAGGAGAAAGAAAACGACAAGAGGCGTATCAGTCTTAGACAGAATGACTTTCGAAATTAGTATTGGCATTGCAGGAGCAAATTCACGGCGTAGTGCGCAGCAGTTCAATGAGACGTCGTAAGACCAGATGGAAAAACTATTGGTAACGGTGGTACTGAAAAATCAATGTCACGACTCAGCTCTGCTACAGGAATTACATTCTAATTATGGTCCTCGTTGCACTTAAAACAAGCTGACAAAAAATATATAAATATTCTTGGACTGAGGTTCGTCAACTACTTCCTTTTCTTTTGCAGGTAGCAGTGCATGATTGCTACCTAGCAACTACATGATATATGCAATAGGGCGATCGCATAAAGTAAATATTAAGCACAATGTTGCCAGTCGCACTATTTTTGAACTGCAGCTAATTATCAGTACGAATAGGCACCGCCTTTGCTTCCCTCTCACCGAACGTAGTGAGCTTTTCGTGAGAGTCTTAGACGTGTGTCTTGAAGACCACGCTTCAGTTCAGATGTACCGGTTTTCACTGTGTGGTCTACAGGTAATCCACATTGCCTGTGTGGGAAAAGTTACAGTGAGAAAGTACGTCGATTGCACTGTATAAGAAACTGTCAGTACGAATTACGTAGCTGGAGCAGCGAAAGAAAACTCCACGGATATGTTACCGTGGCCGAACGTCCTGTTGTTTTGAATGAAGATGCTAAATAATCTCTAGCGTCTCCCGCAAAGAGACCTCCATGAAGAGTGTAGTGATATCTCTCTAAATTACAGAGACTTCCACGTGATCTCTTTAAATGCGTTAAGAAATCGGTCAGATATTGATGTCAGCAGCTTTATCGTCACTTCTACGTGGAAGCAGGAGAAACGTCTACATGGAAGCAGCAGAATGCCAGTTTTATCCTTTAAATTTCTTCCAAGATGCCGACAACGTTGACCTCACGCATTTAGAACGTAGAACACCGACGCACTTGCTGACTCAGAATTCCTGAACTGGTTTCCTGGCCGACTGATTCATAGTTATGGTTCACGAAATACTATGAAAATAATACATTGTACGCTATCTATGAGAATAAAGATTGAAATGGACAGACAAATAACTACGAAAACGAAATTACTCATGTCAATTTAGACTGCAAGTTGAACGTCAATGACCGAGGAAAGTGGCGCTGTGCTAAGGCATTGGTCTAGTATCGGAAGAATGGTTTTTCAAATATTCATCCAGGCTTCGTCAGTAGAATGACTGTGGGAAAACTAAACATTTTGTTTGCATATGTGACGTCACTTGCATGGGTCATACACGTCACAACACACGCCCCCGTTTCTATAAATTTTCATCATCATGACGTGACAACCTATGTACCTTTTAATATCAACCAATATTAATGCCATCAAACCAACACCCCTTTTCCCTGATATTATTTACTCGAGAAATTAACAAATGACGACGAAACGCAACCGGCATGTAACTGGCATCTTCAAAAAAGTATTCGAACAACCTTAATTTTTTGTAATATATCCAGAAAAAGGTACGAAAAAAGGTAAGCTTCATCTACATTCTGTACATAGGCGTTATGTTCATCATATACATTAATCTGAACTTTTTTTTGCACCACTATAAAAAGAGACCCGACGACTTTTATTATTTGCGGAAAATACGGAAGCATACACAAACACGCATATGGGCATGCACACACAAACACACACACACACATTTTGTAAGGTTCACCTCTCTATTTCTTTATCTATAGTATTCATATCAAACACTGTAATGCCCCATTACTAATTTGAATTTCTCTCTCTCTCTTTTAACTGTACTGCCTCTTCAGCAACTTACATCTGCATCTACATCTAAGTGAATACTCTGCGAATCACAATTAAGGCCTGGCAAAGGGTTTATCGAATCCCCTTCATAGTAATTCTCTATTATTCCAGTCTCGAACAGCACGCAGAAAAAAGGAACACCTATACCTTTCCGAGACAGCTGTGATTTCCCTTATTTATTTATGATGATAGTTCGTCCCTACGTAGGTCACCGTCAACAAAATATTTTCGCTTTCGGAGGAGAAAATTGGTGATGGAAATTTCGTGAGAAGATTCTGCCGCAACGAGAAACGCCGTAAATCCTGTATCATTTCAGTGACACTCTCTCCCCTATTTCGTGATAATAAAAAACGTGCTGCCCTTCTTTGATCTTTCACAATGTACTTCGTCAGTCCTATCTGGTAAGCATCCCACACTGCGCAGCAGTATTCCAAAAGAGGACGGACAAGCGTAGTGTAGGTAGTCTCTTTAGTAGATTTGTTACATTTTATAAGTGTCCTGCCAATAACTGCTAGTCTTTGGCTAGCCTTCTCCACAATATTTTCTATGTGTTCTTTCCAGCTTAAGTTGTACGTAACTGTAATTCCTATGTACTTAGTTGAACTTATGGCCTTTAGATTTGAGTGATTTATCGTGTAACCTTAGTTTAACGGATTCCTTTTAGCACTCATGTGGATGACCTAGCACTTTCAGTTATTTATGGTCAATTGCCAATTTTTTCACCAAACAGATAAGTTTTCTAAATCGTTTTGCAATTTGTTTTGTTCTTCTGATGACTTTACTACTTGATATCTGGAAATAACCTAAGACGGCTGCTCAGATTGTCTCCTAAATCATTTATGTAGATAAGGACCACCAAAGGCTCTGTAACACTACCTTGGGGAACGCCAGAAGTCACATCTGTTTTACTAGATGACTTTCCATCAGTTACTAAGAAACTGTGACCTGTCTGACAGAAAATCACGAATACAGTCACATTACAGAGACGATATTCCATAAGCACGCAATTTCACTATATTTCACATCTGCACACATAATATCAAAGTTAGATGATTCTGCGACTTACACTATTTCCACATCTGCATTATTTATCAATAACACAAAAAGCACATAAAACTCAGCCTTATAAGTACATTTTATCTCTTACTACCTCTCTCCCCCCCCCTCTCTCTCTCTTTCTCTTTCTCTCTCTATCTATCCATTTGTCTATCTTTCTTTATACTTGACTAAAATTTTTTATGTTAAATATTGTACTGCCTCACCAGTAAATTTCATATCTCTCTGTTTTATACTTCACAAAAATTATATTAAATACCATACTGCCTCATAAACAAATTTCATCTCTATGTTTCTATAATAGCACTACCAATCTAACGTAAAGGCTAATTAACAGTGGTCGATGACCTTTGTTTTATCTTTCTACCATACGTTAAAGGAAACGAAAACTGACTGTATTATTTACCATACTACGTAAAAATATAATTAAATGTGCATGGCGCTACTGCTTATCTGCCTTACAGCTGAAAATGTACTCCTTCTCTCCGTGTTTTATACCCTATCAGCATGTCTCTCATCCAAGTTTTTATCTCTTTCTATCTTGTCAGTCCTCTTCTTGCATGACTTGTGTCCTGCACCGCGCGCCTCACTCGATCGTTTCGATGTAGTCCGGTCTTCCTCTCTTTCTGTGTCGTGGAGGTCTCCAGTGCCATATTTTGCAAGGCCATATTTCCTCTGGCATCCTTTAAGATGTCCGTATCACGTTGGGCTCTTGTTTTCAATTGTGTGAACAGTATTCTTAGTAACTCACATTTTTTTCTCGAAGCACTTCATTTCTTACTTGATCTCTTCTTGTCACCTCACAGCTTTGTATAGTTTTTCATATAAACTTTTTCCTATTTTCTGACATATTTTTATTACAAATAATGCATTGTAGCTACTTAATTTGCTCCATTGCCTTTCCTGTTCTGTGTTTTATTTACTCGTTGCTTTGACTCTTCCTCGAAAATGTTTATATGCTCGACTGTACTTTACTATACATCAAATAAATCACAACAAAATCTCCTCCTATGCCTCCAACAACCAAGTATTAACTCTATCTGAAGCTTATTTACAGACCCAATGGTCATATTCTTCCTTAAGCTTTCTTGACATTTAATATATCTCCTGTTCTTCCTCGGTAAAAATGACCTGATCATCGGTGATATTTATGGAGAACAATGTTTCCTCACCTGTTCTAATTCCCATGGTTCTGGAATTTCTTTTCCAGTTCTTCAGTGCTACGTCCAAAATCATTTTGAAGACTGTAGGCGCTATGCATCAACCCTAACCCAGTGTCTTTCGCTAATCTTAAATTTCTGTAACAGTAACTTCTCAACTTTAGTGAAACAAGAATTATCTGTATATTACTTTATCACGGCTTGTACGTAACATTTATAGAAGTTCTCGCTGTTAATTGGTTTCCACACTCTAGAAAGTGGTACAGTGTCACAACAGTGAGCGTCTCCAAGTTATGTGCTAATCTGTAGTCAGTCACCTGTCTAATGATGCAGATGTTGTCACTACAGTACCTCCTGCCCGGAAACCACTTCGTTCTTTTGTGTGCTGAATTTCTGTCTCATTTCTAGTCTTAAGTATCTTGCCATATATTCTCGATATAAAACAAAACTGTGATGGCTCGACGGTCTGCAGAGATTCCTTTTTAAATATGGTTGTGATGAAACCTTCTTTAATGTCGACAGTGATTTCCCCTCCTCTAAGACGGAGATTAGCTAACTTCGTGTGAGGTTCATATAATACACACCGAGCGAGGTGGCGCAGTGGTTAGCACACTGGACTCGCGTTCGGGAGGACGACGGTTCAATCCCGTCTCCGGTCATCCTGATTTAGGTTTTCCGTGATTTCCCTAAATCGCTTCAGGCAAATGCCGGGATGGTTCCTTTGTAAGGGCACGGCCGATTTCCTTCCCCATCCTTCCCTCACCCGAGCTTGCGCTCCGTCTCTAATGACCTCGTTGTCGACGGGACGTTAAACACTAATATCCTCCTCCTCCTCCTTCATATAATACAGATGGCCCGACCTTCAATAACTCCATATAAAGTTCTTCCGGACCTGGAGCTTTACCTTTTTTGAATTGTTTAACTCTCTCCTGTATCTCCGCGTTGTTATCTTCCGGATTTTTGTGTCATGTTCGTTGTCTACAAAAGAGCACATGCCTTGAAATTCGGATCAAAATTTCTGTAAATAGCTCTTCGTAGCGCGTCTTTCACCTATCTAAGCTTATCAGCTGTACTCGTACATTTCTTCTTTCATTTTTTCTTAGCTGTTTTACCGTATTCCAGGCGTCTTTGGAGTTTCTGCTCTGTATGTAATTATTAATCTCTTCACATTATTTTCAAATCGACAATGCGACCTTGTTTTCCCTCTCTAAAGTGACCCTGATGTCGATGAGACGTTAAACTTTAATATTACTTCTGAATATCAATATTAACTCTTTCTTGCACCCTTATCCTCTCCTTTTCCTCTTGTGCCTTTTTCCCGCATCTGCGAGGATCGGCACGGTTATTAAGGATCTGGTATGGTCAGCTTAATGGGTCCCTGGAATGCCCTTCCTGTTGCCACACCGTTGCCCAACGGCACGGAATCCAATTGTTTATGTGTTGTGTTATTCATGTGCAAGTTCCTTTGAATGTTTGCGAACGATGTAAGTGAGATAGGACTTGGGCTGCAACCGGTTAGTCACTTAGTGGGATATGGGAAACCGCCGGAAAACCACATCCAGGCTGGCTGGTTCCCGACTCTTGCCGGGCGGATTCATTCCAGAACCGGCGCCCCTCCCCATCCCTGAATAGGCACTTTAACACGCACGGTTATCCGGGCTGGGATGCATCCATTTTCAGTACTACCTTTAAAAAAAAAACTTTGTGTGAAGACAGATTCATCAAAGAGAGTAGCGGAAGCTTAGAGTATGTAAACTTACCAGTTGATGATTATGAAAGTTTCAAGTTTGCCCTTGACGTGAAGTGACTAAGTAAAATATCTCAAAGCAAAAGTGATACGTACCGTAATGTAAAGGATATAATGTAACTATTAGTGGTTAGCGGTGCTAGAGTTTTGACTACACTCCATGCTCCATGTTACAGCTTGCTCGTAAGCTAGTATCGTAACAAGAAGCAAGCTGTGTAATCAAAGAACTAAAACACATAGTGGTCGGTTGAGATATGTCAGTAATGTTTAAGACAATCTTATTTTAAAGTTATATATGTGTGTTCTCAAGACGCATTAATAACTGCCTTGTGAATCGATGGTTACATAAATGCACTATTTTTAAGGTACTCTAATCGCTCAGGCGATGTTGAAAAAAAAAGTACCAATATCTTTAAGACCCCATAGGAATGGCAAGAAAACAGAAATTTAATGTGTTTCAACAGGATTCTAATGATCTGACCTGTCACTTAGACTTATTTATTGACTAAGTGCATTTGTAGCAAGAGCCATTTGTTCTGCAATCTCTAAATTATTTGTCGTTTCTTTATTCACTTTGAAACTGTACATGTCACATTGTTCTGAATGCTGAAAGCCTTTATTTTAAGAAAAAATATTGCTAAAATGAGAATGTATGAAGTCATCATGTGTACATGAAAACTGGCTATCCGACAGCAGAAGAACATGTACAAGTCAAACGCATTTTCTACTCTCAAGATTTTAATGTCACAATATGTTCATGTACAAAATAGTTATGAGTTATTCACTGATGATGATGTTTGGTTTGCGGGGCGCTCAACTGCGTGGTTATCAGCGCCCGTACAATTACCCAATCTTTGCTCAGTCCAATTTCGCCACTTTCCGGGATGATGATGAAATGATGAGGACAACACAAACACCCAGTCATCTCGAGGCAGGTGAAAATCCCTGACCCCGCCGGGAATCGAACCCGGGACCCCGTGCTCGGGAAGCGAGAACGCTACCGCGAGACCACGAGCGGCGGACAGTTATTCACTGTAATGAGTTTTTCATGATAGGAAGTTCAACCCAAACCGGCCATCTCTGTAAACATTCGCGACCAACATTGGTAATCAAGTTCATATTTTTGACAATGATACTTACTTCACTATCTAAAAGATATATATGTATATATGTACTACAGATGGATATTTCTTGATAATTCATTAATGAGATCGGAATTTAAAAAGGTCTAGTTACCATAGATTGACATCGCTTATAAAATTCTAGACTAGCTTATTTCAGCCTTACAATAAGGCGAGAAATAAACTGAAAATCTGCAATGTAAAGACCGAGCGAGATGGCCTAGGATGTGACGATAAACCGTAATTTTCCTTCCTTTGCGTGTAACTTTTTGTTATGAAACACATTGTAAACTTAAGAACATGACGATGGTTAATTGTTTTCTGTTTATGTCCAGAGATTAAGGTAGTGTAACATTTTCAATGGTATTGTTTGCATTAAATTGATAATAGTAACATTAAATATTTTCCTCGTGTATCACACCTCTGTGATAGCAGGTAAAGAGGATACATGCACAAAAACGATATATTTTAACGAGTTAGTATTCGATTCCACTATATCCAGCTGACGCCGCAGCGATTCTAACACGGGCCTGTGGACTCCAAGGAGACTAAGCCCTAGACACATGAGCGAACTTAGTGACTTATTACCCCGAAAAACGAACTGTGAAGCAGCGTACATTCCAGTATTCTTACAAGTTGCACGTCACACGCCAGTGCGCGCCATGAATGAAACACCAATTTAGAAGAGAAACAGAATGTACAGTATAAATCACTTTAGCTGCTCACGTCACTTCGCTGACAGTATCCGTAAAATTATCATCCCTGATGATTTCGATAGGTTTCTCCGTTGCCTCTGTCGATTCTTTGGTTGCTGGTTCAATACCAGACGATAAGACTGACTCTTTGTTTAAATAGATGTCGACTAATTTTATTTTGTTCTCAGTTTCCTCTAGTAGTAATCACACATTTTTTCTATGTCACAGGTTTTCTACAGTTTTGTAATGTGAAGAACAGTTAATGACACTGTAGAAAATGCGGATTGAGGTTTGGGTTGTGTAATTAGTATTGTATGGCGAAAGTAACACGGGGACAATTTTCTAGCAAGATCTTGCCAGTGGAATAAACGGGAGATTGGAGCTCCTTAATTAATGCGGAAAGTTTAGGTTTCCTTGCTTCCACTTACATAAAAAAATCTATCCATTTCTGTATCGCAGTCTGAAGTTCTGGTGTTACAGTCATACAGATATCAGCATGCACACCAATGAATCGCTAACTGACAGCTATGTTTGAAATATTGTTCTTACATTGCAAAAAACAAAAAAATGTTCAAATGACTCTGAGCACTATGGGACTTAACTTCGTAGGTGATTAGAACTACTCAAACCCAACTAACCTAGGACATCACACACATCCATGCCCGAGGCAGGATTCGAATCTGCGACCGTCTTACATTGCACTTTTCTATATTATTTCAGTGGTAATGTCTATGAAACACATTTTATCTAAATAAACCGATAGACACCTAAATTCCGATGCTTTATTGTGTGCTCTCCAGCACACACGATGACTCGTTTGATTTAGCACCTTCTAGAGTGTAAGTCTGTTTCTGTGCGACAAAAGCTGCGACATTTTTGAAAAAAAAAGTATTTCCCTGTACTGCTCATAATAAACAAGAAACAGAAGCCTAATAACAGACTGACAAGTATCATTACTGAAACATTTATTCAGTGCATTTTGACTCAGCTTTGGGGCAGATGCGTGAACCCTGTCCCTCTCGGGATAACGTTTCTCTTTCCTTAACTTGCTCACCAATGATTTACCTTACGTTTTCTTCTTGTTGTCGGTAACACTTGACGTCGTATTAATTTTCGGCGCTGCCACACCTGTCTGCTTATCATCGTCAGCAAAATTGATCACGTTATCGAAAAGCCCCGTAACCACATTTTCTGCGATCAGTTTCTGTGCTTGCACTGACAGGTAACAAATGGCGCTAGTTTATATTGGAGCGTAACTGTTGTAAATCACACCAAGAAATTAGTTCGGGTAAGTTGAATTGCCGAATAATACACTCCGCTACTGTTGAGACCCATGCTCCTTACTTAGCAGTTTCCTCCTTGTTTTGGTTACGAACTGGCCGACAATATCGCAAATTTATGTACGTATCTCGGGAATGTGTCTGTCTTTTCACTTGCCGCTCTGGTAGCTCCCATTCAAAGAAAGAAAAAGATTTGAATAATTATCATAATTTACCAGCATTAAAACCATGATAGAGGCTTTAAAATTTACGTTTGGCTACTTTCAATCTTTTTCTTTCGTTCCAGTCATTACCCAGCTCCAAAGAATACTACGTGTTAAAATCAAGAATGAATAATGGTTCTAGCTTCACGCTGTAATTAATAATAAAAAGGACTGCACACTGCACTCAACTAGTGAAAAATATTTGAATATTTTCAACTTACTTTACTCATTAATAGGGACACTACATCGCCTGCTGCGTTCTAGGGCTCGTGCCCTCCAGCAGTGTAGCCATGTGTTCCGACTGCCTGCTCAGCAAACATCAAAATCATAAGAAATGTTTACGGTTAGGTTTACAGAAGGTGTGAATTCGGCCAGGCAGCACCAAAATTGCCACACTACTTCCTTAACCTAGTCACGTGTGCTAGTATGTAGGTGGCCGCGCGGCCCCTAGCCAATAAATTCGAATCATGCCGGCAGTCTAAGACTGGAATCACACCAGCAGTCGAGGTTCGAATCGCATCGGCTCTTTAATCATGCCGAGCAGTCCTACAAAGCTAGGCGTAAAATTCCCAAGTGTAGCAGTCATTCACGATTTATCGACTAGTTGCCGACTAGTGTTCATCGAGTTACCCTCTACCATCCTTCATGTTATCTACTGTGGCCTCCGAATCTATAATGGCTGGACAACACTCTCCAGCCAAGCCTCGTAGATGGGAATTAGAATCTGTGACATAAAACGTACTTTGGTCAAACCTTGCGTCTGTGTGATAAATGGGGACCTTTACTTTGATACTACGAGATGAACTTTGTAAACTGTATGTGCTGATTTTTATTAGGTCTGTCACATGTAATTTTGCAGCCAGCTTGATAAACTGACAATTTCTATGCTCGCAATAACACACTATGAAAATAGTCAAAATTGGCGACGAGGATAAAGCACAATGTCACCACGTTAAGAAATCTGAAGGTATTCACAATCACTGCACTGTGTCGAACTAAGTTTCCAGTCTTTTAAAGCGCGAATCAATTAATTCCATTAGCAAAAGACTGGCACAGATATACAGGGTGGTCCATTGATAGTGACCAGGCCAAATATATCTCGAAATAACCATCAAACGAAAAAACTACAAAGAACGAAACTCGTGTAGCTTGAAGGGGGAAACCAGATGGCACTGTGGTTGGCCCGCTAGATGGCACTTCCATAGGTCAAACGGATGTCAACTGCGTTTTTCTAAATAGGAACCCCCATTTATTATTACATATTCGTGTAGTACGTGAAGAAATATGAATGTTTTAGTTGGACCACTTTTTTCGCTTTGTTATAGATGGCGCTGTAATAGTCATAAACACCTGGCTTACAATTTTAGACGAACAGTTGGTAACAGGTAGGTTCTTTAAATTAAAATACAGAACGTAGGTACGTTTGAACATTTTATTTTGGTTGTTCGAATGTGATACATGTACCTTTTTGACCTTATCATTTCTGAGAACGCATGCTGTTACAGCGTGATTACCTGTAAATACCATATTAATGCAATAAATACTCAAAATGATGTCCGTCAACCTCAATGCATTTGGCAATTGGTGGACAGCAGTTCTCTGGGTAGGCCTACTGCATTTCTCTGGAATCGAAGAAGGATGGCGGTTTGGAAGTTCTTTATTGACAATAAGTAGCAATTTTTCCTGATTAATCAATAAAAAGGATTTTCCCCACTTTTCGCCGTCTTCCCGTCAGTCAGCTGTAATTTGAAACCAAGAGCTTTCCTCACACATATTTGAAATTATTATTTTAGTGGTGAATAAACGGCTACATTGTGAGGCTAAGGCTGCAAAGCTATTTCACCGATAAAGTCGTCAGTTTTTATTGCATGTTTAGCCAAAGTACATCTTTATTTCAGTATTTTAATAAATGACAGCAGCCCTCTCTTTCAGCTTAGAAGAGAGCTAGAGATAGGAGTAACAGTGCCAAGTTTACCCAGGCTAACGGTCCATTTCTGCATCTTAAACATGCATACAGCTCTGTTGTGCTTTTACAAGTTCTCGTATGAATCAGGATACAGGCACGGACAGCTCATTTGGCAAGAGCCGTCTTCGCGACAGGTAGACGTTCATGATCGGTTTACCGTCTGCCAAACAGTTTTAGGAAATTATACAAATTGAGCCTTTTCCTACAGACTGTTCACGTAAACTCTTCTTCGAGGTACATCTTTCATGAATTCCTTTCTAGATCTACATCTGCTTGACTACTCTGCAACTCACATTTAAATGTATGGTAGAGGGTTCTTCGGAGCACCTTCGAACTGTACTGACGAAATCCATTTGACCATGTGGGATTGCCATTTTGTACGACTGTTCTGAAGACTGTAATGTTTATTTATTACATATTGTACACTCCTGGAAATTGAAATAAGAACACCGTGAATTCGTTGTCCCAGGAAGGGGAAACTTTATTGACACATTCCTGGGGTCAGATACATCACATGATCACACTGACAGAACCACAGGCACATAGACACAGACAACAGAGCATGCACAATGTCGGCACTAGTACAGTGTATATCCACCTTTCGCAGCAATGCAGGCTGCTATTCTCCCATGGAGACGATCGTAGAGATGCTGGATGTAGTCCTGTGGAACGGCTTGCCATGCCATTTCCACCTGGCGCCTCAGTTGGACCAGCGTTCGTGCTGGACGTGTAGACCGCGTGAGACGACGCTTCATCCAGTCCCAAACACGCTCAATGGGGGACAGATCCGGAGATCTTGCTGGCCAGGGTAGTTGACTTACACCTTCTAGAGCACGTTGGGTGGCACGGGATACATGCGGACGTGCATTGTCCTGTTGGAACAGCAAGTTCCCTTGCCGGTCTAGGAATGGTAGAACGATGGGTTCGATGACGGTTTGGATGTACCGTGCACTATTCAGTGTCCCCTCGACGATCACCAGTGGTGTACGGCCAGTGTAGGAGATCGCTCCCCACACCATGATACCGGGTGTTGGCCCTGTGTGCCTCGGTCGTATGCAGTCCTGATTGTGGCGCTCACCTGCACGGCGCCAAACACGCATACGACCATCATTGGCACCAAGGCAGAAGCGACTCTCAACGCTGAAGACGACACGTCTCCATTCGTCCCTCCATTCACGCCTGTCGCGACACCACTGGAGGCGGGCTGCACGATGTTGGGGCGTGACCGGAAGACGGCCTAACGGTGTGCGGGACCGTAGCCCAGCTTCATGGAGACGGTTGCGAATGGTCCTCGCCGATACCCCAGGAGCAACAGTGTCCCTAATTTGCTGGGAAGTGGCGGTGCGGTCCCCTACGGCACTGCGTAGGATCCTACGGTCTTGGCGTGCATCCGTGCGTCGCTGCGGTCCGGTCCCAGGTCGACGGGCACGTGCACCTTCGGCCGACCACTGGCGACAACATCGATGTACTGTGGAGACCTCACGCCCCACGTGTTGAGCAATTCGGCGGTACGTCCACCCGGCCTCCCGCATGCCCACTATACGCCCTCGCTCAAAGTCCGTCAACTGCACATACGGTTCACGTCCACGCTGTCGCGGCATGCTACCAGTGTTAAAGACTGCGATGGAGCTCCGTATGCCACGGAAAACTGGCTGACACTGACGGCGGCGGTGCACAAATGCTGCGCAGCTAGCGCCATTCGACGGCCAACACCGCGGTTCCTGGTGTGTCCGCTGTGCCGTGCGTGTGATCATTGCTTGTACAGCCCTCTCGCAGTGTCCGGAGCAAGTATGGTGGGTCTGACACACCGGTGTCAATGTGTTCTTTTTTCCATTTCCAGGAGTGTATACTCACATGTATACATTAATGAATTCTCTATGTCTGTACTAAGAACCATGTGACCACATCTCCACTCAAATCAATACTAGATTACCTCATGGGATCTAGTCTCACTTTTCTGTATTATTTGTTTCTAAACAACGGCAACTAATAATCTTTGCAACGCATGGGCCAGCTATCGCTTTCTATATCCTTGTGGTCAGGTAAGGCATTGAGACACAGTTCCAGATGTGGAATTGCTTGACTAAATTCAGTCCACCGTAAGATCTCATTGTTTGGAAAGTTGGAAATTGGAAAGTTGTGGTAAGGTCTTATGGGACCAAAGTGCTGAGGTCATCTGTCCCTAAGCTTACGCACTACTTAATCTAACTTAAATTAACTTGCGCCAAGGACAACACACACACCCATGCTCGAGGGAGTGGCTCGAACCTCCGACGGGGGGAGCCGCGCTGACGGTGACAAGACGCCTAAGACCGTGCGGCTACTCCGCGCGTCCCGCTCATTGTTTATCATGCTTCCAACTGGTAAGTAGAATCGATGCCTAACACATATTCCACTCACGAGCTTAGTTTACAGGGCAAAGTCATTTCAGGTTTAGTGACTGGTTAAGCAGTTTTCGTACTTAATGTATTCATCTGTGTCGTTCGTAAACATGACGCAAAAAGCTCGGATGCATTGACAAAGATTCCGCATGCTCCCTACTCACCTGACCTGGCTCCTAGTGACTTTTGGCTTTTTCCAACAATGAAAGACACTCTCCGTGGCCGCACATTCACCAGGCGTGCTGCTATTGCCTCAGCGATTTTCCAGTGGTCAAAACAGACTCCTAAAGATGCCTTCGCCGCTGCCATGGAATCATGGCGTCAGCGTTGTGTAAATGTTTGCGTCTGCAGGGCGATTACGTCGAGAAGTAACGCCAGTTTCATCGATTTCGGGTGAGTAGTTAATTATAAAAAAAAATCGGAGGCCTTAGAACTTGAATGCACTTCGTAGATAGCAGTCGAAAAATGAAGAACTATGGAAACGCCATATTGGATTTCATCGTATGTCATTGTTTTCGTCTTATAACTTGCATGTAAGGACACCGTACCGTTTCAGGAAAATGATGCACTAAAGATTTATCACAAATGTATCACTGTTGATAGGATCTGTTATAATTAAATGCCAGTTAATCATTAGTGATAAAAAATTTGAGGAGATCGTAAGATGAATGATAACATTATTAAATGTTCCATCTATTCACTGTGGAGTTGTGGTTAGAAACACCGAGGACGAATTTACAGGCAGCAGATCTGCATCCTAATGTATGCTATTTTTTTTTTCATCTCTGTGCATGTAACAGATTCTGGGTATTTGTTATTAAAGTAACAGAAGTAGTTACTGGTGACGGGAAATGGTGTATTTATGCTAACATAAGAAGAAGAAATGAATGGTTAAGGCCAAACAAAACAGCAACTACCCCTACAATGACCTGCGCTCAACCACAAAAGATAATGTTAAGTGTCTGGTAGAACAGCGACGGTGTGGTGTACTGCGAACTGCTTCCACGAGGTGCAGCCATCACTGCTGACATTTATATCAACAGCTGAGACGTTTTGCAGACGCAGTCTAAGAACGATGACCAAGAAGACTGCATGAAGTCATCTTACCCCACAATAACGCCCGCCCGCATTCTGCTACACTGACAAAACAGACTATACAGGAATAGGGTTCCTCAAAATCAAGTGATTTCTACAGTCATGAAATCGAAAAGTTACCCCAGCGTTGGCAGATTGTTGTAAATAGTGAAGGAGAATATATTATTGAAGACCAAAACCACTGTTAAGTATATCTGTTGTGTTTAATAAATTTATGGGGAAACGCTATGAACGTATGCACCAACGTAATAGTTTGCGCTGTCCCAAATACTTTGTACAATTGGGCTGAAAAACTGATCATTTCCACACTGAACTATGTAGTGCTTGTAACTTTAACGATTGTTGCTCGTTGCTTCACGGCGTTGCAATTTAAATAGCTAGCGGTATGAGTCGGATGGCCAGATTAATTATTCACAATTAAGAACTAATGAATTTCAAAGGGTAGTGCTGTTTCAGGAAGTGTAAGGAACAAATCGGACCACATAGTCGTAAACGTAACTCGTAAGTATACGATTTTCTTCTCTGCAAAGTGCTGCATCTGCTTAATCCCTTGCTGTATCAGAAGCTTCAACGTAATAGCGGTAATCAGTTTTCGAAAGAGAGAGATAATAAGGATTTGTCATATATTCCGTTTATTTTATGGTTTCGCCACGCATATTCTGCCAGTGCAACAATGGTGACTGCGTTTTGCCATTATCACTGAAAATGAAAAGTTAACAATGAGGACCCGTACATTTCTCTGGCTTTATGAACGTTCTTAAGCTACTGCTTGGTTTCACAGTTTGGGCGTCAATAAAGTCCCCAGTCAGTGCTAAGACATTTACCTGTCTCTTTTAACTTCTTTCACCTCTGGTAATCTTTTTTACGGTGAAAAACGGCGAGTTGAAGAGTGATTAGGAATACACATTAAGCTGTTGGTCCCACTATAACTGACTGGGTAAGTCAGATCAAAGGGCAGAGGCAGAAAATGGCACACCACATCTAACAGAACCATTCCTAGAGTAGCACTTTGGTCTTCGGGTCAACCTTCGGGTTGATGACGGTCTCTTTTCCACGGCGGATGAACGCTTATATCAGTAAGATATTGTAAGGATCTGGCAGCTCCCCCTCTCGACTCAAGATGTGTGTGTCTGCTCGCGGACGTTTTCAGCATTTCTTTGTAGAACGGTATCTTCGAATGAAGATCGGTATTAACATTCGGTAAAACTCGTACAAAACCCCATTGCTGCATTATATGTTGATAACTGTGATACATTCTTCGCCCTGATAATCATATTTAACACGAACGTTGAGTATTATTGATATCTAATAACTCCACTTTTCAGATATCAATCGTGGTTCAAGTTCAGATAAAATTTCCGTCCCTGAAACTGACGTTTCGTTGCGTTTTTTTTTTTCTATATTTCGGGAAAGATTTCCATTACAATATGGGTATATCTTTCTCTTTAGTTTACAGAAACCAGTGTCTTACCTAAATTATAAGCTTCGTAAAGCTATACCCCAGAAATAGAAACTTCACGGAAGCTGTTGGAGATTTATAGTATCTAGATCACTGCAACTATTTATTTGAATATTCTACTACATTTTATAAATTCTGAGGCAGGGTACTCCACAGTTTAACCATACTGTAAGTTTTTCAAATGAGCTTTAGAATTACCCCTGTAAGCGTCACAATGATTCTCATCGGCAGGACTGATCGACAGTGAAGTCGCTCACCATGGGCTCATATGCTTTAAGAAAACCTTTAGCGCAACGGATTAATGATAGCAAAAGGACGGTCCTGGAAAATGTAAGACAAAGGTGTTGCTCTTCACAATAGATACAAAAAACTATTTCTGATGTAACACGGAAGTGGCGTAGCTACAACCCGATACGTTTTGTGAATTGGAAAGATCGGCATAATACAAGTCAGTCATGGAAATATAATTTTCCTGTGGACACACAGGGGTAATCGGCTGATAGCCCCAGGAAAACAGAGAGCTGCTAGTTGCAAACTTCATCACTGGTCTAGCGTGAGACCTCAGTCAATGAAGAATAGTATAAGATCCCCATAACCTATTTGGCCCTAAGCAAGAGCCTACAAACGAACGATGAGTCTCAAATCCTGCTGGCCTAAGCTGCAGTTTCTCAATTCACTCTCCCTACCATAGAGTACAAAGGTGTGTGTGCCGTGATCTACTGCTCTCTCCTGCATATCTGCTATTGATTGCGGCAGCGCGCCTTATATACATAGATGGGAAACACGCTCTTCTCAACTTCTAAGGACCAAGAGCGTCTCTCAAGATCTCTAGATGAATTTTTAACTTACACTGAAGCGGTAAAGAAACTGGTATATGCATGTATACTCACATACAGAGATAAGGAAACAGGTGAAATTCAGCGCTGAGGTAGACAACGCCTTTATAAGACAACAAGTATCTGGAACTGTTGTTAGATCGGTTACTGCTGCTACAATGGAAGGTTATCGTTATTTAGAATTTGAACGTGGTGCTATAGGCGGTGCGCGAGCGATGAAACAGCATCTCCGAGGTAGCAACGTAGTGGGGACGTACGACCATTTCATGAGTGCACCGTAAATATCAGGTATCCCCTAAAACATAAAATCTCCGACATCGCTGCGGCCGGAGAATGGCCCGGCAAGAACGGGACCAACGACGAGTGAAGAGAATCCTTCAGCGTGACCGAAGAGCAACAATTCCTCAAACTGCTGCAAATTTCAGTGATTTCGCTCTTCAGTGTAAAATCACTAGACAAAGTGTTTTACGCGTAGAAGACTTTTCTCTCCTCTCCACAAAATCAGCACAATTCCCGTGCAGGAACAAAAAATCAAAATGAACGTCAGGAGAGTAATGAGAGAAGAGTTCATTGATTTTTAAAGTAAAATTCTGTCAACCGATCTAAGTAAAGTCGTAAGAAGTTTTGGTCTTGTGTGAAATCAGTAATCTGTCCGAAATCGTCTATTCAATCACTCTATGACCATACTGTTACCGGAACTGATGATAACAGAGAGAATGCCGAAATAATCAGTTCGGAATTTCGATATTGTTTCACCGCGTTAAGATCGTAACACTGTCCCTACTTTCAGTCATCGTACGAACGTCGAAATGGCAGATACTGAGATAACCGACAGCGGAATAGAAAAGCAGTACAAACGCTCAATAGCGGGAAGGCATCAGAATCACACAAGGTACCTAAAAGATTCTACGAAGATAGTGTGAAGGAACTTGCCCCATTACTAGTAGCAGTTTATCGTAGATCTCTGGACCAACGAAGGGTGCCTAGGGACGTAAAACGCGCAGGTCATTCCCGTTCTCAAGAATGGTCGTAGGACAGATGTACATAATTACAGGCCTACATCGTTGACGCCAGTCTGCTGTAGATGACGTCTTTGGAGCTCGAAAATTCTGCTCAATAAAATTCAAACTCGATTCCACAAATAGAGGTCTTGCGAAACTCAACCCGCTCTGTTTCTCCGTAACATCCAAAGCGCTGTAGGCAACTACGCTAAGGTTTATGCCGTGTTCCGTGTTCCTTGACTTCAGGAAGGCATTTAACACCAGCCCGCACTACCACTTAGTGGAAAAAATACCACCTTAGTCAGTATTTGAACTACACTCCTGGAAATTGAAATAAGAACACCGTGAATTCATTGTCCCAGGAAGGGGAAACTTTATTGACACATTCCTGGGGTCAGATACATCACATGATCACACTGACAGAACCACAGGCACATAGACACAGGCAACAGAGCATGCACAATGTCGGCACTAGTACAGTGTATATCCACCTTTCGCAGCAATGCAGGCTGCTATTCTCCCATGGAGACGATCGTAGAGATGCTGGATGTAGTCCTGTGGAACGGCTTGCCATGCCATTTCCACCTGGCGCCTCAGTTGGACCAGCGTTCGTGCTGGACGTGCAGACCGCGTGAGACGACGCTTCATCCAGTCCCAATCATGCTCAATGGGGGACAGATCCGGAGATCTTGCTGGCCAGGGTAGTTGACTTACACCTTCTAGAGCACGTTGGGTGGCACGGGATACATGCGGACGTGCATTGTCCTGTTGGAACAGCAAGTTCCCTTGCCGGTCTAGGAATGGTAGAACGATGGGTTCGATGACGGTTTGGATGTACCGTGCACTATTCAGTGTCCCCTCGACGATCACCAGTGGTGTACGGCCAGTGTAGGAGATCGCTCCCCACACCATGATGCCGGGTGTTGGCCCTGTGTGCCTCGGTCGTATGCAGTCCTGATTGTGGCGCTCACCTGCACGGCGCCAAACACGCATACGACCATCATTGGCACCAAGGCAGAAGCGACTCTCATCGCTGAAGACGACACGTCTCCATTCGTCCCTCCATTCTCGCCTGTCGCGACACCACTGGAGGTGGGCTGCACGATGTTGGCGCGTGAGCGGAAGACGGCCTAACGGTGTGCGGGACCCTAGCCCAGCTTCATGGAGACGGTTGCGAATGGTCCTCGCCGATACCCCAGGAGCAACAGTGTCCCTAATTTGCTGGGAAGTGGCGGTGCGGTCCCCTACGGCACTGCGTAGGATCCTACGGTCTTGGCGTGCATCCGTGCGTCGATGCAGTCCGGTCCCAGGTCGACGGGCACGTGCACCTTCGGCCGACCACTGGCGACAACATCGATGTACTGTGGAGACCTCACGCCCCACGTGTTGAGCAATTCGGCGGTACATCCACCCGGCCTCCCGCATGCCCACTATACGCCCTCGCTCAAAGTCCGTCAACTGCATATACGGTTCACGTCCACGCTGTCGCGGCATGCTACCAGTGTTAAAGACTGCGATGGAGCTCCGTATGCCACGGCAAACTGGCTGACACTGACGGCGGCGGTGCACAAATGCTGCGCAGCTAGCGCCATTCGACGGCCAACACCGCGGTTCCTGGTGTGTCCGCTGTGCCGTGCGTGTGATCATTGCTTGTACAGCCCTCTCGCAGTGTCCGGAGCAAGTATGGTGGGTCTGACACACCGGTGTCAATGTGTTCTTTTTTCCATTTCCAGGAGTGTATATATGCGTCTGGATTCAAGACAGAACTCAAGACGTCGGTCTTAACGGAACAAAATAAAATCGATAGATGTAAAGGTGACTTCTGGAGTACCGTTACTGTTCACAATGTATGTAAATGTTCTGGTAGAAAGCGCTGTAAGGTCCTTAAGACTGTTCGCTTATGATACGGATATTTATAAGAAAATGGAAAGGTTAAACGTCAGAATCGATTTCCAGCATGACCTACCAAATATAATTATTTCAGTAGGATACCTACTTTAAATTAGACTAAGAACCTTTTAGTAATTTATGGTTCAAATTTCTCTGAGCACTATGGGACTTAACATCCGTGGTCATCAGTTCCCTAGAACGTAGAACTACTTAAACCTAACTAACCTAAGGACAACACACACATCCATGCCCGAGACAGGATTCGAACCTGCGACCGTAGCAGTCGCGCGGCTCCGTACTGAGCGCCTAGAGCCGCTCGGCTACCGCGGCTGGCCAGTAATTTATGATCTGAGTTGGGAGGTCGGTAATAGTACCCAATTATTATTTTACTCCGGTTGCCAGGAATGACTAGCCATACTAACTCACAGGAACTATCTGCTTCAATTTCGCTACAAGGTAAACTATTACTAATAAAATACTTCTAACAGCAACAAACAAGCCACTGCCAACTGTATTTAATCTATCTTTTCTGAACACCATTACGTCATTCGCAAATATTTCGGCTGAACTTATCTTCGGCTTTAGGCAGCTTTCAGTGTCTATAACAATGTGAGCATCAGCGCTTCTTTTATCAGCGCTTGGAGCCCTGGTACTTTCTCAACACAGCTACTAGAGTTTACAACTGTATACCGATGGTTGCTAGATCTGCATTCTTCCTGTGTTCGATGTTCTACCTGCACCCTAGAGACTGAAGTCCTTTTTGTGATTCCCCGAGATCCACTCACCTGAAAAGCGCCCAAAGACTCCGCTACCCTTGTAACAGACTCCGGCGTGTAATGGACTTCTATTTAGCGGAGCCCGAAGCCCCACGACCCTGTGGCGCAAGTCGAGGAATCTGTAGCCTACACGGATGCATACCATAGACCCGGCTCTGTACCAGAGGTCTGCAATCGACCCTGTCGACAGTATCAGTGAAAACGAGGATGAAATACAGCCATTGTTCAGTAGAATCAGCAATCTAATGGACAAAAGATATGGATTGAGAGTAAACCAAAGAAATAGGAAAGGAATCAAGAGTAATAGAAATATTATCCAACAGAAACATAAAGAAAAATTGTAACCGCATTGCAGAAGAAATGAAGGAATCCTGCTTCTTTGGAAGCAAAATATCGCATGAGAAACTAAACATGGACGAAACAGAAAAAGGCATTAGTACAGACATAGGGGCATACCTCGGTTAAATAATACTAGTGCCAAAGCTAGGCCATAATTCCAAGCAGATTTCGGATAATGTTCGCCAGTGGGAAGAACATGATAATAAAAAGTACCTATCACGTAAGGAAAGATATTAAGAAATGTACATGGATATAACCAGATACTAACACAAGAAACCAAATAGATCACGTCGTACTCATACACAAAAAGGCATGCATCAGGTATTATGGAAATTAGCAGCTGCAGAGGGGCAGATGGAGACACAGACCACTACTTAGTGTAAATTCGATATAGGCAGAAGATAGATTTGGTAAGAAAACAAAGGAATAAGATAAGAATGAAACACAATTTACAAAGACTGCGAACGAAGGAAACACAGGAAGAATATAGGAAGAAACTAGAAGAGATATAGGAATCAGTGACAAACACAAGTAATGAAGGTAATGTAGAAATTAAATGGGAGTTGTTGAAAACTGCCATTAGCGTAGCCGCAGAAGAGATACTTGGGAAAGAACAACGCAAAAGGGTGGTTAAATGGTTCGACGAGGAATGCTTAACGGTATTACACGAGAGAAATGAAGCGAGACGGAGAATGTTGCAAAGGAACACGAGGTTAGCATCAGAAGAATACAGAGAAAAGAGGAAAATAGCGGATAAGCTCTGTAGGGTAGAGAAAAGGTAGCATGAAAGGAGAAGGATAGAGCAGCTGGATGAAATGGGAGATAATAAAGAGATCAGAAGGTTCTATGAAAGAACAAGAGATTTGAAGAAATGTTTCCAATCTCGAGCAGTTTTTATAAGAACAAGGACGGAAATTTAATTGGAGATAAAAGCAAAGTCCTAGAAAAGTGGCAAAAGTATTTTACCGAAATGCTTGACGGGAAAGAAGGGGATAAAGAAGACGTAACTGTGGTTGAGAATGAAAAGGAACAGGACTCAGAATTTGAATTAGAGTTAGATATAGAGGATCGGGAAGAGGAAGTAGTAACAGAGCTAGAGGAAGTAAAGAATGCTATTAAGAGCCTAAAAAATAATAAAGCAGCAGGAGAAGAGGGTATAAAGGCCGAATTACTAAAACATGGGGAAATAAAATGGAGGAGGCAGTCCATGAATTGATAAAGGAAATATGGATAAAGGAGGTAATGCCTAAGGTTTGGAACATGGGAATTATCTGCCCGTTACATAAAAAAGGCAACAAGTCAGAATGTAGTAATTATCATGAAATCACTCTCTTGGATATAACATATAAGATATTTAGTAAAATTTTAGCCTCCAGACTTGAAGGGATGTTAGATGGGATATTGGTGGACTATCAGGCTGGATTTAGGAGGAACAGATCCACGATGGAACAGATATTTTTATTAAGACAAGTGCTAGAGACGTTTTATGAGTACAGCAAGCAACTACATCACTTACGCATGAAGAAAATTTTACAGATCATGGAAGAATTTAGAATCCCACTAAAACTGGTCAATTTAACCAAATGACAATGAAAGCAACAGTGTGTAAAGGTAGAATAGAGCAAGAGCTGTCTGCTGAAATCCAAGTACAGAGGGGGCTACGACAGGGAGACGTGATCTCTACAATGCTGTTTAATTTAGTTTTAGAAAAGGTGATGCGGTAAATGCAGACAAACACAGGAGGAACAATACTTAATCGGCAAGTTCAAGTGGTAGGATATGCTGATGACGTAGCATTAATGGCAAGGAACGTAAGGGCACTAAAGGACAACTACGATACGTTAGAAGAAGCAGCAAGAGAAGTAGGTTTAGAAGAAAAAATAAACAAAACAAAGTATATGGTGATGGGGGAGCCCAATGTAAACGGACAAAAGAATTCAATAGTAATGAATGGGAAAGAATATCAAAGAGTGAAAACATTTAAATATTTAGGTTCTCTAATAACGGAGAACAATAAAGTAGCAGTAGAAATTCAACAAAAGATAGCGAGTGGAAATTGTTGCTATTTTGCCTTGCAGAATGTATTTAATTCCAGGAATGTTAGTAGGAATGTAAAAGTCAAAATATACACGGCCATATTAAGACCTGTAGTAATATATGGATCAGAAGGCTTGGTGTTGACATTAAAGGAGGACAACTGGTTATTGAGATGGGAAAGAAAGGTACTGAGAAGGATTTTTGGAGCAGTGAGAGAGGAAGATGGCTTGAGAGTAAGGACAAATGTAGAACTACAAACCCTTTTTAACAGATGGATATTGTTGTTAAAATTAAGCAGAGAAGAATTAGATGGGCAGGACATTTACAGAGAATACCAGAAACTCGGAGTGTCAAGGAAGTTTTAATGGGAAAACCTGACGGGAGAAGGAGAAGAGGTAGACCAAGAAGGAGAAGGTGGCTGGATGATATGGAAGATCTAAAGGTGGTGGGAATAAGAAATTGGAGAAGGGGGGCTATGATCAGAGAAGAATGGAGGCAGGTGATGCAGGAGGCCAGGGTTCTTCAAGGACTGTAGAGCCAACCAAGAAGAAGAATTTACGTCCATTACGCCGGTGTGGGTGTGGACTGTAGGAAAACCGTAGGAGAAGAGGATTTAAGCGTCTGAGGTCTGCTGAGAAGTAGGTGGACTCAGAATCGGCGAGGAAAGCAACAAGTGGTAAACACGAATAGGAATAGTGGATATATTTTAAGACATTGCTGAATAACCTAATAGAGGGAGCCGCGGACAGAGTTTTATAGAGGCCTCATTGTGGGTCACCATTTAGCCAGTTATCCAGCTGGTCCAAGGCCGTGTGGGAATGTGAAGTCAGACATACTTGTTTCCAAGGTTCCTGCCGACCACGGCTCACCACCAGAAGGTAGGACCGCCGAATTGTGCACCAAGCAAGCGTCTCGTAAACACTTCACATCTGCACCTGCCATTCAAGAACAAGTAACGATCCGCTTGCAACGTTCTGTTTCACACCGCACCTTCGGTCGATGACGAACAGTACACCACAACACAAAAGCCTGTGTTTGGAGTGGTACCATGATCAGAAAGCAGGGATAGGTGATTGAATGGCGTAGCACAGGGTTCAGTGATGAATGGTAGTTTGCACTACGTGGATGAACAGGGGAGTGGTCTGTTTTTCGAAGAGGCACAGTACTGTTACTTCTGGGGAACAATTCCGCACATTGGATCATAACTGATGGTTACTGAGAAAGCTCTGACAGCGCACCGGTGAGTCACAGACATCATGCGTCCTCGTATATTAACTTAGCATTCGACAGTACCGTATCGTGGCGCCGTTTTTCAACGGGAGATGGTCGTCCCCACATGGCAGGTGCCTCTAAGCACTGCATGCCGACATTGAGGTACTCTCCTGGACAGTAAGGTCCCCAGATTTGTCCCCAAAAGAATACGTATGACCAGCTCAAAAGTCAACATCATTCCAGTATCCAATTACTAGATACAACAGTTGTAGGGAGCTTGCCTCAGGATTGGATATAACTGCCTCATGATAACCTTCCCAAGAGAATCGACACATACATCCAGGCTATACGGGACACTCCTTGCTGCCAAGTTCTTTTTAAATCTGACTCGATACTGAACTCACTTCAATAGCATCACATACCCTCTTAGTCCGTGAAGCTTGATTTCGTTTTCTCCTCTCTTTCGGGGAGATTCATTTTGTCTCACAGTCTATTAGTACACTCAATCTTTCACTGCACTTGATTTGCTCGGATCATTCCTTCTTCACGTAACAAGTTTTTATAAAACTTCGAGTACCTCTCTCTCTTTCTTACGACGCAACCTAACGATTTTCTAAGATGTCTTCAGCATAATTATATTCTTTCTTTCATTGATGTACTGGTTATCTGTGATCTTGCCATCGCTGCTTTTGTTCCATTCATCGTAGGCTCTACAGTACAATTCCATTCCATGTCCAGCTCACTACAGTCCCTGCCTGTACATACCCCTGTTAGGCCATCTCACGATTTCCATTTATTATATTATATTTTACGTTATGAACATAATAGGGCCTCGTACGCAGCGTTTTCTGGATTGTATTTGTGAGTTGTATTCACACCCGAGGACGATGTGATTTTCAGTTTGCTTTTCCAAAGTTCTGCCAAAAGTTACTGTCCTGTTCTTTGCTTGCGTCTTTTGCAAGAAATCGCACAAACTTAAGTTTACCGCATTACATATAAATTCTCTATCTCACCAACTGTCTGCGTCCTTCAGACTATTTTCTTCAACAACTCTGCCTTCTTTACGTACCCTCCATTCGCTTTTCAGTCTCCTACCACCATCAGAATCTTATTCCCTTCATGCATTTTTCTTCCTCAATTCTCAGTCTATTCTCCTTTTTTCTTCACATTTAGTTAGGGTCGTGGGTATCTGAGCCTGCACGTTGCGTATCAGTAAAGCGAACGACTATTCCATTGCTCGTAGCAATAAATTGTTAACTGCGCTTAATAAGGCCCATGCCCTTCTCCTAACTGATAGCCCAGTTGTAAAGAAACCTTTTCACATATATGAATAAGATTCTGGCTTATCACTGGACGGATTTGGAGCGGAGAAGGTGAGTCTGAGACTATTTCAGGAACATTAACATACTGTAAACTCACATGCTACACATTTGTGCAGTTCTACTCGTTGCTTTCGGCTTCCTCATGTAGCTGACCATCGCTACATCTCCAGCGTTTATGAAGAGATTTCGATGCGTTGAAGAATGGGTTACTCTGAAACTCATCAAACTTGATGAAAAACTTAATATGCTTATGCGTTTGATGATAAAATTTCAGACGGTGGCTAGATACCCACACTGCAGCAACAGCACAAAATGATGCGTAATTTATAAAACACTTGTGTACACAACAGCGGCGAATTTTTTGAAGAAAATCTCGAGAAATATTTGAATAGACGTTGTAACTGGTCAGTGAATGGGATGCTGATTGGAGGTGTATTGAAAGGCGCGACATTATGATGCGACGGAGAGAAATGTCGCGATTTGGTCCGATTTATATCGCCAAGAAACTCGGACACCTTTAGCAGTTTCGTTTCCCTCAATTCCGCCTTCAGATCTGTTAAAAGTGAAATAAGTCATAATTGTCGTACAGTGAATTTGTATGATTGTAGCGATTTTCCTCGCCCCGTCTGTGGCTTTTACACATGAACTTTCTCTACCCCACCGGGACCAAGCAAGTTCCGGAACATTTCGATGCGCCCTGCTGACTGACGTTAAAGATGGACGCCCAACCGTCAAAAATAAATCACTTTTGAGGGAAATATTCGTCAATTAAGAGATTTTGACTTTAAACTCTTTCATAAGAGATGCTTGTTCGTACCGACATTATTGCAGCTGTGAATTTCATACACGTCTTCTCATTCCGTTACTTGTCACATAAGGTGAATAACGACATAGGAACTCACCCGGGATAGAGTAATGATGCAAGTTTATGGTAAGCGATGGGAGTAGCTTTACAAAAATAAATTACGAGAGGTAATCATAAAGTTTTAGCACACAAAAAAACAGGCTGCAACAGTGTAACTTATGTTCTTCTCTGCGTATTTACGTTTAAATACATTGTACTTTTCCCACCGATGGGCTTGGCTGACATTTCAGCTGCAGATGTCTGCATTTGGACCTTTCATTTCCTTTTCTCCTGAAGAATGGCTCTGAGCACTATGGGACTTAATATCTGAGGTCATCAGTCCCCTAGAACTTAGAACTACTTAAACCTAACTAACCTAAGGACATCACACACATCCATGCCCGAGGCAGGATTCGAACCTGCGACCGTAGCAGTTGCGCTGTTCCGGACTGAGCGCTTAGAACCGCTCGGCTACCGCGGCCGGCCTCTCCTGAAGACCTTACCAACATTAATATCTGCAAGACTACTCAGGAATTCACTTGACAGAGGTCCGATAAAACCACTTTGACTCTATTTCTCTACTGTTTCACTTTTGAACGTCACGAGGAAAAAGGAACAATTAAATCTTCCTGCGGGGCCGGCCGGAGTGGCCGAGCGGTTCTAGGCGCTTCAGTCTGGAACCGCGCGACTGTTACGGTCGCAGGTTCGAATCCTGCCTCAGGCATGGATGTGTGTGATATCCTTAGGTTAGTTAGGTTTAAGTAGTTCTAAGTTCTAGAGGACTGATGACCTCAGCTGTTAAGTCCCATAGTGCTCAGAGCCATTTGATTTGAACTTCCTGCGGGACGACTGATTTCTCTTATTTTATTACAGTGATCAATTCTCCTTACGTGACTAGGTCTCAGCAAAATATTTTCACATTTGCTGGAGAAAGCTGGAGATTTAAATTTCGTGAAAAGCTGGTCCCGTAACGAAGAACGCCTTTGTTTCAATGATTGCCGTGACACTCTCTCCTCTATTTTGCGATAACATCCTCTGTCAGACCTATCTAGTAACGATACCACACCACATACCAATACTCCAGCACAGGATAGACAAGCATAGTGTAGCCAGTATCTTTAGTGGACCCGTTTCATCTTCTAGTCAGTGATCTCCAAAGTGCGGTACAGCGGCGCGCGGCTTGCATGCGGCATGAATAGACCATTCATGGGGCCCGTCATTCTATGCCGTTCGTATCACGACGTGTGGCTGAAAACTGCGGGCCGCTTGAACACGTGATTTGAGATACATTCCTCCCATACAGTTTTACAACCACTATTTTAAATGTTCTACCAAACAAAGGCAGCGTTCAAATGGTTCTGAGCGCTATGGGACGTAACTTCTGAAGTCATCAGTCCCCTAGGACTTAGAACTAATTAAACCTAACTAACCCAAGGACATCACACACATCCATGACCGAGGCAGGATTCGAACCTGCGACCGTAGCGGTCACGCGGTTCAAGACCGTAGCGCTTAGAACCGCACGGCCACCCCGGCCGGCAAAAGGCAGTGTGTACCGTCTTCCCCACCACATTACCTATGTGCCCGTTGCAGCGTACGTTTTTCGTAATTGTTGTTCCCACATATTTAGTTGAATTGACAAACTATAGATCTTCATGATTTATCATGTAACCGAAATCTAAGAGATTCCTTTTGTTGTTCGCACCTTTTACTAATCAGAGTCAATTGTCACTTTTTGCACCATAAAGATATACTACGCGAAGCGCGGGAATAAGCAGCGGTGTGTGCACGCTTAAATTCTGAAAAGTCTGCCGTGTAGCTTGATCACGCACTCAACCCCCCGCCCCTCGCAGTCATTCTATCACGACAACTAAAGCGCAAGAATAAATACACGTGGTAACAATGAATGAAGTGACCCTGTAAATGAAGTTGCAAAGAGTTGCAAACACGTCATTGTTTAATTTAATTGTGAAGTAATCCGTTTCCTCAGTAGTCATTGTCAACCTGAGAGGAAATGGTAGCTATTGTGACAACTGAAAGACTAACCTTTTAAGTATAACAAGGTGATTTATTGGGCTTACATGGATAAAGATACTATACATTAAAATAAATCGTCATATTAAGGGTACAGCGATTGGAGAGTCGAATAAGAAGTTGGCCACCTACTAGAAGCGGCTCCTAATCTCTAATAACGTGAAGATGATCTGATCGACCAGTCCAGCCCGCACATTAAATGCTACACCCCAAATATCTAACAGTGTCACTGAGAACACTAACTAGAAAAACAGAGAATTTGGGTTGTACTGGCGGCACCGAGAGCACGTGCTACTGAAGACTTCGATGCAAAACCTTTTACAGGTCCCTACTGTGACGGAACAGCCAAGATACTTGACCAGAAACGTCTTCAGCAGTACGAAGTAGGCAAAAAGCGAACGGATAGAGCAGTCGCTGAAATCTAATTTGCTCCGTCCACGAGTAAACGCCGGCACAAATTGCTTCTGTACAGGTAACCCAGACTAGCTAGCTCGCGGTACAGTGTATTCAGGAGAAGAACGCCTAACACGAAGTCTTGCACCTGTATGGTACCAGGGCTACGCGCCGGCCGCGGTGGTCGTGCGGTTCTAGGCGCTCCATTCCGGAGCCGCGCTGCTGCTACGGTCGCAGGTTCGAATCCTGCCTCGGGCATGGATGTGTGTGATGTCCTTAGGTTAGTTAGGTTTAAGTAGTTCTAAGTTCTAGGGGACTGATGACCACAGCAGTTGAGTCCCATAATGCTCAGGGCCATTTTGAACCAGGGCTACGCCCAGAGTGACCTCCTGGATGCACACCGCGATCGCCCATTTTGAAGTTATGCCGTCCGCGACCCCCACCACTGTCGAAAGTCCCGATCCACGGTGATCGCGGGAACATGCACCAATCGTAAGTTTCAAGGTGCACTGGCAAATTGCACTAAATTGTACCCATCGTCTCGTTTCAGGATGAGGCTCTCTGATGTCACAGAGCAAAGAAAAGAAAGAATTTTGACATATTGGACAGAACTTCATAGACAAACAATGTGAAATGCAGGAAAATACACATATATACCAGTAGTGCACTCATATCAAAGGAAGTTGTGTGACGATGTGCTCATATGGAAAAAATACCGTCACATAATGGAATTAATTATGCACAATATTTTATGTACTTGTTTTGTGCAATTCTAACATAGTCAACTCAAATGTTGACGAATATAAATTTCAGTTTAAATATGCTGTCAACACAAAACGATACTTATGTGTGTATGTGCCCTACTCTGACATATAAGACAAGTACTAAAAACAATGAAGAAAAGAGAAATATGTTATATACTACAAGTGTCTATTTAATCACAAGCTTGGAGATTCATAGTATTCAAATTTGGGAGGCTAATTATGGTTCATGACTAAGGCCATACCTAGACAAAGCAATCACATGTGAGGGGTAGCACGCTCACACAGCTCTTAATCACCACACACGAGAAACGGGGTTCTTCGTCAGACATCGTTGAGTCGAGGTGGTGTGCTGGCGTCGGCATGGCTGGTGCAGTCAGTTACATCTGACTACTGACAAGGGTCAGCAATCCGACGTCCCTCAAAACGCAGCGCAATTAGCCGCAACGACGGCACTTCGAGGCATAGTTGCAGCAGGACCCAGCCTGACCGCCTCAGTGATGTACTCCAAGGGGTCCCCTGACAGAGGCGTGTGTCTCGTCCCAGGTGCTGTGCTGCCTGGCTCGGTGGTGTCGAATGGGCCGGCTGTATGTCGCAAGGGACCTGTTCTTATCCTTGCACACCCAAGGGCGCGTCACGCGGTGAATGGGCCCACTTCACTTTCACTCCATAGCCCATGCGGCGCCTCCTTCTCGAAGAGGAGCTTGCAGCCGCTGCTCGGCTGCTCCCCAGTCGGGCCCTGGGCTGCTCCATTCGCTGCAGGTCCTCCATGTGCAAACTCGATCTCCGCAGCAGCATCTTCAGTGTCTCCACTGTCTTGTAGTCATTCGATGTACTGAGCCTCTGCACAGTGTTAGCACATTCCCTTGTGTGTTTGTTTCCTGAAAGCTTTTTACAAAAATACATACGTATAATACAACGCAATTATTCTAAATAATAGGATTTTGATATATTCATGATAATTAAGATGTAAACGAGTTTTCAAATAAAATCAGGTTAAATGATAATTACAACAGTGACAGGTTAGTGAACATTTTAGGTGATGAACGATCGTATTTTTACTAGTGTTAACTACCTGTGCTGGAAAAGTAAATTTATGGGACCGCCTAAAAGCAAAGTACTGAAATTAATCCTATAAACGTAGTATGCACTTGTAAGAAAATGATTTCCTAATAAAATGTGTCCCCACAATAACTATGCTATGTCCGCCACCTGAGCTTGCACATATAACACCACTCAGTTTAAAAAGAATTAACGCTGCTGCCGCTCGTCTCTCGTCATTCTGGTCTCCAGAGGCCTACAGAAATATTCCTGTGAACTTTAAAAGACATCATGTGTGCACACCCTACATCTACATCTATTTATATCTACATTAAAGCTGCTGCCGCTCGTCTCTCGTCATTCTGGTCTCCAGAGGCCTACAGAAATATTCCTGTGAACTTTAAAAGACATCATGTGTGCACACCCTACATCTACATCTATTTATATCTACATTAAAGCTGCTGCCGCTCGTCTCTCGTCATTCTGGTCTCCAGAGGCCTACAGAAATATTCCTGTGAACTTTAAAAGACATCATGTGTGCACACCCTACATCTACATCTATTTATATCTACATTAAAGCTGCTGCCGCTCGTCTCTCGTCATTCTGGTCTCCAGAGGCCTACAGAAATATTCCTGTGAACTTTAAAAGACATCATGTGTGCACACCCTACATCTACATCTATTTATATCTACATTAAAGCTGCTGCCGCTCGTCTCTCGTCATTCTGGTCTCCAGAGGCCTACAGAAATATTCCTGTGAACTTTAAAAGACATCATGTGTGCACACCCTACATCTACATCTATTTATATCTACATGGAGACTCTACAAATCACATTTAAGAACCAGGCAGAGGGTTCATCGAACCACCTTCACAATTGTCTATTATTCGAATCTCGTACAGCGTGCGGAAAGAACGAGCACCTATATCTTTCCGTACGAGCTGTGATTTCCTTTATTGCATCGTGGTGATCGTTTCTCACTATGTAGTTCGGTGTCAACAAAATATTTTCGCATTCGGAGGAGAAAGTTAGTGATTGGAGTTCGTGAGTTCCGTCACAACGAGAAATGCCTTTCTTTTAATAATGTGCAGCCCAAATCCTGTATCGTTTCATTAACACTCTCTCCCATATTTCGCGATAGTAATAATGATAAGTTTTGACTGAATAAAAACTCTGTGTTCGCAGGTCTAAATGAAAACTGTAAAGTCTCTCTTACTGTCTGTACCCAGGTTACCATATATTCATGCATTTCCTGTCACGATGAGACGAGTCGAAGGCATTGCTGCTACCGCTGCCAGTGTCTCCACCATGATTGAATGAACTGGGCTCCTGCTCACTGTCGATAGTTCTTGTTACCCTGAAACTCACAGACATCACTCCAAGTTTTAAATCTTACAGTCAGCTTGCTGCTTGATCTTACGTTAGTTGTTCTGACAGATGGGTACTGATCTTCAACCTTCCTGCGTCTGACGCCTAGCGGTACTGATACTGCTGAACCTGTCGAGGAGTCACAGCCACAAACCCATATGCTGCTGGTATATATCGAATGCTCACATTCAAAGGTGCGGCATTCAGCTCTATGAGCCTCGCTAAACACTCTAAGACGTACCCAGCAGCGTTGGGTTGGGCAGTCATAATGGCCACTTTAGACATAACGCAACGAAAAATATATAGCCCACAAAGGATGATGTAATGCAGCAGTGGCATGTCCAATGCCCTTCTGTCCGCAGCTCGTGGTCGTGCGGTAGCGTTCTCGCTTCCCGCGCCCGGGTTCCCGGGTTCGACTCCCAGCGGGGTCAGGAATTTTCTCTGCCTCGTGATGACTGGGTGTTGTGTGATGTCCTTAGGTTAGTTAGGTTTAAGTAGATCTAAGTTCTAGGGGACTGATGACCATAGATGTTAAGTCCCATAGTACTCAGAGCCATTTGAACCATTTGAACATCCTTATGGAGAACACGAAGGAAGAGAGGTGAAACGCTGTTCAGGCATACAAATAAAAACTATCGAAAATCATAGCAACAAAGTCGGCGCTCCACTGAGATAGCACCCCAAGACTACATCGATAAATCCACAAAGTGAGCTCCTCCCCAACACAGCTACTGTAACAGCAGCGGCCAGATGTCAAGACGCTCTCAGACCTGGTAAAGACGCCTTATGCTTAGAAAGGGGGAATGTATCCCCACGCACCAGAAAGTAGGCTGGAACAAGTGAGAAAATTTTACACTACAAAACCTAACATCAATACCAAAATGCAATAGGATTGTTCAGTATGACTTGGAGCATCATATTCCCGTCATGAGTAACACAGGTAGTAGCAATATAAAGAAAACAATAAAAGAACCCTGCTACATAAACATCTATTACGTACAGAAGTACTTACTAACGAAATTATACATTCCACCTGACACTTCAAAGATAATCTTACTCCATAAGCGGTTTTATGTTTAGATGTGGTTATGTCTGATTGATTCCTTATTCTTCATAGTTACGAGTTCAAAGAGGTTGTGGTGTGCGGTACGCCTTATCCTGTACGTTCCACTGTACTCAGAGAAAAAGTGTGACATTTCTGCTTTTGTTTGTTCGAAAGCCGAAAGGATTTAACCTTTCTCATTAATGTGAAATTTACCATCTCGTGTTCCTTTATCGGTGCAGCTCTTCCTATCTCTGGCACTGGCTGAACTTTGTTTAAGGCCATATCAACGGTAGTCCGGTGTGGTACTCGAGTACTCAATGGAAAATCCAAGACCTTTCTGATGAGGTCCTGAGGAACCAGATTATTTAATACTGTAAGAGATGGAAACTTCGTAATCCCACGGGGCACATTACTGATGACTTCTTGAAATTGATTCAAAAAGAGATCCCAAGAAGCACGCCGCTTATGACAGTTTCCAAGTTCCTTAATCATGCATTCACTTGCACTGGTGATTGGATGGTTTGAGGAGATTAATACCGGCTCGACCTTGCACTGTCTTTCGTCTCCTTCCACTAACTCGACGTATATTGAGGGCCATTTTGTGGTATAACCTTATTCACATGTAATACCTGTGATAGGAAGTCTCTAGTTAGGGCACGCGAGACCACTAATCCAGTGGCTCTCTTCAGTGGCGTCAACATGACGAATTTCGACGTTAATTCGACAAATACCCTTACATAATTATAATCCCTACGAGTCCTTGGAAATGCGCCTATCAGGTCGGTCGCCGCTAATTGCTTTAATTTGTTTGGCACTTTCAGTAACACAGGTACGTAAATGCCGACTATGGTGCGTTTCGCCTTCTACAATGTTTCATATGGCTCTAAGCACTATGGGACTTAACACCTGAAGTCATGAGTCCCCTCGACTTAGAACTACTTAAACATAACTAACCTAAGGACATCACACACATCCATACATGAAGCAGGATACCAACCTGCGACCGTAACATCAGCGCAGTGCCGAACTGAAGCACCTAGAACCGCTCGGTCACAGAGGCCGACGTTTCGCCTTCTGGCAGTCCTTACATATAAATTCTTCTCTAGATATTTCCGAAATGACACATTGTCATACTTCGAGTAACATACACATGGACCGAAGTGGCTATAGTTCATGTGAGTCTACTTCTTAATTAAGGGCTTCTTAATTAAGTGATCAGGAAGACATAGGCACCGTTCTGGGTCCCCTAAGTTGTTTTGGTGGCAAAGTGTACCTATTCTCAGAAGGTAGAACTGCCTAATTACTATCTGACTCCTGTACCTCCACTTCTGTATCGCTCTCACATAGTCTAAAAATGCTTCAAATGGCTCTGAGCGCCATGGGACTCAACATCTGAGGTCATCAGTCCCCTAGAACTTAGAACTACTTAAACCTAACTAACCTAAGGACATCACACACATCCATGCCCGATGCAGCATTCGAACCTGCGACCGTAGCGGTCACGCGGTTCCAGACTGAAGCGCCTAGAACCTCACGGCCACACCGGCCGGCGGTGGATTACCTGCCCTGTTGTTTGTGTCACGTACGCAAGTGTTTTAAAGTGTTTGTTGTCTTTTTAAACAGTGTTCTAGGCACCTACTGTTAAAGTTACCTATAATTCACCTGGCTTGTATGTTATCCAGGTGCTGAGTTTTTAAAAGTTGTGATTATTATTAATTATTTTGATGGTGCATTCAGTATTTGTTGAATTTACTTTACGCATTGCCTTTAAATTCCATAACGTTTAACTCTACATGTATGTTTCAGGACACATATACCATTACTGAACTCTTTATTAGCAGGGACAACACCGTACACCCTAATTAGTGCTTTGACGGACAACAAACTGAATTGGTAATACGTTTCATTAAAGAGATCTATTTTGATAACGTTGCTGACCAATGTAGTATATTAAATCAGTATTTCTTGTCATTTGTTTCCTTTTTTGAACTAGCCTTGTGTCAGTCAATTGTCAATTTATAATGCTGTTATGTTACCCGTTAGGCCTTGCCCACTACATCTATGTGTTTGAGCGGCTACTAACGATGTTTGCTGCGTCTGAGGTTAATCGTTGGTCCATTAGTATCAGGCAACCCTGCTGCTCTGCTTGGCCACTAGCCCATAGCAACTTACTGTATAATTACTTGTGGACTTTCACCAATTTTAGGTGAAATACTAACGCATTTTCGTCAACTGCACAGTTTCCGCACATGGCTTCCGGGAGTTAATTAAGTACATGTCTTTCTAATATTTTCGTTCTTCTAAATCATCTTTGTGTTCTCACTTCGACAACTTACGTCAGTGTCAGCCACTGGTGCATTCAATATGAATGATTTTCGATTTGACTTGCATCGTTACGCTGTTAACTGTACAGTAAAGTATTGTACTTCACCTACTTGTAACTTAAAGTTTTTTGTCCTACCGATGAAGCATACATATCATTCAACCTTAAGTCATGTAGGCAATTGACAAGTTTTGGTTAGCTGCTTGTATTGTGCCCGCTCGTAACCGTTGAGGTATCTGATTGGCATTTGACTTACTGATTAAATGTATCTCTTATTGCGCCATTTCAGCAGCTGCTAAGTTTGGCAAATTTTTTACAGCCCCTGCTGAGTAATTGTGACTTTATTGGCTTTGATGTATAACCCATTCCCACTGCGACTGTGGAAGACATTTGTCATTTGCGCCTTGAGACTCTTATTATTTTTTTTTTTCTTGAATTGTTATGATTTGATCACTGTTTGTACTGCATGTTCTCTAAAATAAAAAAATAAAAAAAATGCTTATTGTCATGTCCTTCATTGTACTACTTGTCACTGAAAAGATTTTATTTTTTGTAGTAAACTGATGTCATAATATAACTTATTTGTGGTCCCAATGCTTTCTCCCTCTCCAGCCACCTTCCTACCGCTTCAAATACTCGACGTCTCGCTTTCAAATTCAGGAGTGTAATCACAAAAGTTATTAACGAGGTAATTAGCGACGTAGCCAGCTTGTGAAACACTACACATTTACGGCAGTCACCTTAATGTATCTCGTTAGTGCTTGAGGTAGCACCATTAGAAAAACACATTCACAGCAACACCGCTACCACAAGTTATCATAAACAGTGCACAACCAATTTTTCTATAAACCTTGGTTACCTTGATAGAAATCACGTGATCTGTCAACAGCCATGGATGGTAGCATTTTTCATCTTCGCGAACGCTCAACAGTCCTACTCCCGAAAATCTCCCAGATTGGCCAACTGCCGTTCAGAATGTTGTGACAATGATTACCTGTTTAATGAATAAGACAGCTTGACCGTGCCTTAGTTTATCAGCGTACTCCATCGTATCGCTACCTTCCGCTTTCACTTACTTCTGCTTTCCACGAAAGATTCTTCAAGTGGCTGTGAGTTCTGTAGCATTTATGTTGCTCATAATACGATCATCTGAAATCCGTTCTCTTATCAAAACCTGTAGGGCATAATATTGCCAAATACAGAAAAAAGGCACCATATTGGCGAATTCTAATTCCTTGTGTGACTGGAACTCGTTTATTGCTCACAAAGTAACTCTTCCAGTGCGGAACGGAGTTCCTATTGCGGGTATCTACTGAATGTCTCTACAGAATGAGCGTTTAGCTTATAACACTACAACATAGTGTTTCACCCAATGGTAGAGTTTTCCTGTTGTGTTCTTGAATGTTATTATGTTATCAAAAATGTAAATACTTTCGTTAATACTTTTACAGTGGGGAGCAGTTGTATTAACGTGGTATTAATGTTAAGTAAATCATTTCGAACGAATTTATACATTATGTGAAGTACACAACCTAGCTGTTCAGGGACTGTAGAGATTAATCTGAAAGGAGGATAAAATCTATGGCATAGAAGAGAGAGTGTAGGAAGTTAGCGGTGACAGCGTCGGACGCTATAAAACTAGCTTCTCTCCAGGCTGTAAAGGCCCAATGGATCTTGCGGTGTCATGTGCTTGACGTATGGGGAGGCATGTGGCTATCACACCGTTCTCTCGGCCATTTTGCACACTTTCCAGACCGTGGAGCCGCTACTGCTCGGTCAAGTAGCTCTTCAGTTGACATTACGAGGCTGAGTGCATCTCGCACCAGTCCTTCCACAATGAAAAAAGTCCTTGGTACTACTGGGAACTGAACCTGGTCTTCCGCATGGCAGCCATTTACGCTGACCACCTTTTTTTTCTCTAGAGAAAGATTTTGTTGCCTCTGAGATTGAGTTTTGATGGTAGTAAATACTGAAAGGTGCACATTTGTATCAGAGTGCTCAGATTCATTCCACTGCTTGGGTTCTTGTCATCTATTGCAACTACGATACCATGCAGTGCGGTACAGATGGGCGCAGCAACATGCTGAATGGACCTCTCACGACTGGCATCATGTTGTCTTCACCGATGAGTGCCGCATATGCTTTCTACCAGACAGTTGTCGGAGACGTGTTTGGACGCAACGCGGTCAGGGTGCACGCCTTAGACACACTGTCCAGCGAGTGCAGCAAGGTGGAGGTTCCCTGCTGTCTTGGGGTGGCATTACGTGTGGCCGACGTACGCCGCTGGTGGTCACGGAAAGCGCCGGAACGGTTGTACGATACATGAACGCCATCCTCCCACCGATAGTGTAGCCATATCGGCTGCATACTGACGAGGCATTCATCTTCATGGACGACAATTCGCGCCCCTATCGTCCACATCTTGTGAATGACTTCCTTCGGGATAATGACATCGCTTGACTAGAGTGGCCAGAGTGTTCTCCAGACATGAACGCTATCGAACATGCCTGGGATAGATTGAAAAGAGCTGTTTAAGGACGATGTGACCCTAATCGCCGTTGAGGAGTGCGACAAACTGGACCAACGGTGGCTTGATGAAATTGTGGATAGCATGTCACGAGGAATACAGGCATGCATCATTTCAAGAGGACGTGCTACTGGGTATTAAAGGTACCGGTGTGTACAGCAGTCTAGACCACCGCCTCTGAAGGTCTCGCTTTGTGGTGGTACAACATACAATGTGTGGTTTTCATGAGCAATAAAAAGGGCGGAAATGATGTTTATATTGCTCTCTATTCCAATTTTCTGTACAAGTTCCGGAACTCTCGGAACCGAGGTGATGCGAAACTTTTTTTGATATGTTTATTTACACTTGCTTCCTCTACTGTACTAATGCAACGTTTTTGAGCTCGTAGTTACAGTGGTTAAATGGTAGCCTGTGTATACAAAGGATAGTGGTTCGATTCAAGGGTACTTCTAGGATTTTCATTCTTCAGTGGGCGAGTGACGTACTAAGGATCAAAAGGCCTAGTTTTTATCCCAGGTCAGTTGAACGATTTTCTTCTGTCATAATTTCTTTCACTTCTCGAAATATTATTAATATGAAAAAATCGCGTTGCACTTTGGTCCAGAGACCATGGTATACTGATTGCATAAGTCAGTTTAAAATGTTGGAGGAAGATACTAAAAAGTCCCGTCCATAATCTGTATTGACATATCAATAAGAGGCGTTGCAGGTACGTAAAAGAAGCATGATTCAATCAAGTAAATGTTGTGTTGTTCAGGTTGTTGTAGATGTATCTGTGATCCCAAATCCGAATACGTTTGGTGGAGCTCTCCATCCTGTGTAAGCCTCGTCATCTATACATAACTATCACGACCTACATGTATCTGATTCAGCTTAGTATTTTCTAACCTTTGTCCCTCTCTACAATTTTTACTCCGAACACTTCCTCACAACACCAAACTGACAATTACTTGACGCCTCAAGATATGATCCACAGTGACAGGTACAGTACCTGAAAGATAAAACGCCGAGAACACCGTATCCCACTGAAGTGGGCAAGCATTTACAAATATATATAGTTTTATCCGTGACTGAAATGCTCTATTATGCCCTTTCAGCATGTATTGAGGTATAGAGGAATTAGTAATAGCTAAGCTGCACCGTTGGTTTAACGATCCACCCAATTAGGAATAAGTAATACCTAAGCTGCACCGTTGGTTTAACGATCCACCCAATTCTTGGTAATTCAGTCACCTTTAGGTGCTCAGGATGACATGGTTGCCTTTACGTACAAAGATAAGAAGAAGTAAAAATTAGATGTAGGAGATTATGCCACAAAAATTTGAGTCTGCCGGAAGCAATCAGACATTAAAGTGTTTAAAGGACAGGCTCCCTGTGAAATGACAAGTTTCTGCGGAACAGAAGAAAGAGCGACACTGCGAGAGACTGTTCATAGCAAATCACTTTACAGGCAGAAAAATTTAATGTCGGTTTTCAGAAATGTGAGTACAAGAGAAAGGATTTATGCACGGTACGATACTACAGTTATATATTAAAACCAAGTTCCTGGAATTGCACTTAAGTCGACAAATCAGAGATTTCTATTCGGCCAGGCACTTAAATACCGAACCTCCCACTTACGTAGTCAAGACAGTTTTGTGCAGAAGCCGTGAGATAGAAGGAAGCTAAATTTCCGTTTCCGTTAGTTGTGTGGACTTTTTGTCGCGCCGTTTTGCTGGAACACCGGCAGCGCTCCGAGCATTGTTTGCTCTGCGGCTGTAGCGCGTCTGAAGTTTGCCTCGCAGCCACGCAGAAGTTCTTTTATGTGTGCATCTGTGTTTGACAGGGTATTCCACTTGAAACTGCGACTGCCGGTTATTCGGAATTTTGTTCCGCAACTGTTTTAGTCCCACCGATTCCGCACACCTTGTAACGTCTAGAGAAACAAAAACAATATATTATGTAGTAATTAGAGAATTAGATGTATCATATTGTGTCATTGCATAAAATTATGTATTTTTTTATTATTTATTTTTGAAAACGTCTGCGTCGGCGAGTAATAAAACCGACACAGAAGATAAATGTTAAACAGAGATAAAAGAAATGAACTAGTATATAATACGTGATGTAGATTAATGTCTTTGTCTTCTTAGTTTGGAAGTTGCGCGAGTAAGATCTCCTGTTGTTGTCATAGAGAACGCGAATGTAGCACTCTTTTGTCGAGACTAAGCATTTGACGCCATTATGTCTGAATTCACAAAGGTCTGTAATCACTGAGATATTTAAAGGTTTTAATAGAGTTGTTTAAAGGAAAACTTGTATCATTTATTGTTAAGCTTGCTTGCATATTATCCCATCCTGTTGAGACATTTTTCAGTTATATAAATATTATCTGTGGTGCTGAGCTGCGTGGAGAACGAAAAGCCGCTGCCGCGGCGTATTTAAACGACTTACAATATAGTCGAGCATACCGCAAGGAAGCGGTAAAATAATAGTAAAATAATATTATTTCTTTTAGCTCCCAGACTAGCAGTGAAGATCAGCGGATTTTATGATGTGTTGCAGATTGACGCGGGCTGCTGATAGGATATAATTTACAGTGCAAATAATTTAATGTACCTTCAGAATCTGATAGGAATCTTGCTGTGCTCCGTTCTGATCTGGCAAACTTTATAGTGACAACGTATTTTTTAATGAGAGTCTCATGTTCTTGGGCTAGTCGTGGTGTGAAATAGCATTTTAACGAGAAATAAAATCCACTGCGAACTTGTGTTTTTGAACGATCATACGGACTGTAACATTAGTGTTCATAACAAAGTAATTTCAACTTTTACTCATTATGAAGTAGGGAAGATATATTGATTTCTAGCATGAGTTGCAGTTACGAAAAATCGTTCCTTAAATTGTAGGCCAGATCCAGAACAATCAAACTTCCATATATACATTTTATTCCGCTAAAAGGTAATGATGATAATGAAAAGCAAAGCACAGCATTGATAAAAATATTTCGCGTAACTCTTTCCGTAAATGTGTTATTACAAAGAGAATAAATAAACCAAAGAGCAACAATTTTACAATTCGCGAGAGAGAGAGAACTTTTACGCGAAACTGTCGCCCAAAAACGCGGGGCCCGAATTTGCAGTGGCCACAAATATAAAATTTTATGTATTTTTCTTTCAGTGTTGATTGTTATGAATGTATAGATATATATGTATTTAGTGATGAATGTATGTATGTATATCATGATCAATACTATGTATTAATGAATGTGTAAACACTCTTTCATGACAAAACGTACTACTGCAAACGAGTCTGAGAAGACGATCCTGATAGTACTGAGAAGCTGTAACGACTACGTAATCCGGGGGCAGCCGAACCCCGAGATAAGATAAACTAAAGGTAAGACTACAGTGTAGTTGTCCTGTTTGTAGAAGTCGAGCTCCAGTGAAGTGATCTCATTTCGCTAGTGGTGTGCATATTGTACGTAGTTTGATGTTAGTGTTTGTGACAGGACAAAGTTGATGGTAGATAGTAATTTTTAGTGTGCAGTTAGTGTAGATAAATTAACGTATTTTGTGTGCAAGGGGCAAAACTGTCAGACTTTGTGTTTTAGTAAGCAATTTAGGAATATGGTTAAGCTGCGTAGTCAACGTCCGAGCAATATGGATACTGAGGAACAACAATTAGTTAGTGCAGGAAATGTGGAACCGGGTACCTCAAGTAGTACTAGTACTCTCTTTGAGGATATAACATGTGAGAATGTGGGGGCAGGGGCACAGGAAGTGGTGCCACCGCCCACTAGTCCTCAAGGGGATGTAGAGAAAGAAGTTGTACCACCACCAGAAAAGCAGGAACCAGAGAGTGGTAATCCGCCTGGTGGGTATTCGCTTCAGGCTATATTAGAGCGCGTGCTGAATTACCAGGCAGAATTTGCGCAACAGCAAGTCGAGAGAGACCGCCAGCAAGCTGAGCGAGATCGTAGGCTAGCAGAAAATTTACTTGCCCAGCAAGCTGAGCGAGATCGCCAGTTAACAGAAAGTTTCCTTGCCCAGCAAGCTGAGCGAGATCGCCGGCAAGCTGAGCGGGACCAGCAACTTGTGCAATCGTTAGAAAACATGAGAAAAGAGATTGCAGATATGAAACAGAATTATGAGTCGATACCTAAGGCCGTGCAGGAGCTGACTGAACAGGTCAACAACCTGCAAGTAGCAAACACTAACAGGGTAGACGAAATAGGTGTATTAGCCAATCGAGTAGAAAAGCTAGAAATAGATTCCACGCAGCTTGTAGAGCAGAAGTGGAACGAACAAGCAACTAAAATTGAAACAGAATTCAGCTCGTGGCTAGAAGTGAAGGAGTGTGAGATTGACAAGAACATTAATTCCAAAGTGCAAGCAGCCATAGCAAATAGAGATCCCGAAACGTTCAGTACCGCAGTAAACAGTCAGGTACAGAACGACGTGCAAAGCATCAAACAAATACTCAGTGAGGATATTCCGCAGTGGCAAGTGAATATGAACAAACGGATATCCGACCTGGAGAAGGGTTTAGCACAAAGCAGAAAGCATTTGGAACAGGAACCTCTGTCGCCAACAGCCCACGGTTTTGGCAACGCACAAACTTATACGCGATACAACAATGAGGAATCTGTAATCGACAATGCGAAGAGCTGTAGCTTCGGTTCGGAGCACACAGCATATGTCCCAGGAGCAAAACCATGTAGTTCAAAAATATTAGTGGAAGAAAGTTTAATCAAAAATAGACAATTTCAAACGTTTACTACTGAACGGAAATCAGTACACCCAGTAGTATTCATAAAAAGCTTTAAAAATATCCTGCCCAGTGTGTGGAATGAAACACAGAAAATTCAATACGTAATGTCGTACATTCAAGGTGATGCAGCGTTGTGGGCTACAGAAGTAGCAGACAGCTGCATGACATATGAACAGTTCGAAAGGGCATTTCTATCGAAATATTGGTCGCCTTGTATACAAGAGCGGCTAATAAAAGAAGTATATAATCCCGAACCGTACTCACCTCGTCTGGGGAATTTGAGACGGTATTTTGAAAAATATATAAACAAAACACGCTACTGGGACGAGCCTATATCACCAAGAGACATAATAAGACTACTAAAATCACATTTACCCATTCATATCAAAGAGAAATTAATACACGTACCAGAAAGCGATATGGAAAACTTCCTGTCTGTTCTAGATTCTATAGACTTGATACAGGAAGACGCAAAATCAGCGTGTGATCACTCACGGAATAATGGGTCAGGATGTAAACATGACAGAAATAGTAGTGCACAAAACCACAACCATGGAAATAGTGGGGTTGGTAACAAGCGGCAAGAACATTCGCAAAATGGTAGTAATGGTAGAGGCCAGAACGGGTATGGACAAACAACTTATAATAAAAAGCGTCGATTTGACGATCGATACGAATCCGGAATGTCAGGGACCAACCGCTGGAAAAATGCGCGAGGTCAGTGGCAGAGCAATAAAGTGATAGTAATCGAAATTGGCAGCAAAACCAGCGAAGAAGCCCAGAGCGACAGGGTAATGACCGGTATGACAACAATAGACCACCACCGCAAAACGCGCCTATTGCGCAGCCGTGGCGGCCGACAAATCAGAGTGTACATATAGTGGAGGTCGCGGACAATAGCCGTCCAAGTACTTCACAAGTAACTAATCCAACAAACTAGAATCGGCCTCGATATGCTCTCCATCGATGGCCGAGGGATGGAGTGAGAGCAACACGAGTGATAATAATATACCTGGGATACGTATGCTGCGATACAACGATGGTGTCAGTATGGATAAAGATCTACTGAACGAACCGCACGAATGTAAGAAAGATAATAACGAAAATGTGCAAGCTATTATCGAAGCGAAAATCAATGATGTTGCAGTGAATATAATCATCGACACAGGTGCCTCAGTAAGTGTAATGAGTATGGAGTTATTTAAGGCACTGGGAAAAGGACATAGCATTCCGACTTTCCCGGTTAATAATTGTAAGGTGTCTGGAGCCATTAGTGCACAGAGCCAATCAGTTAAGTACCAGGTGCAGGTGGAGATTTGTAAGGAGGGCGAAGCCATAGTGAGCTCGTTCCTCGTTGTTAAAGGATTGAAGGTGGCCTGCATTCTGGGAGTAGATTTTCTCCGTGAGAGGGACGCATTGATCGACCTCTCCTTGGGGAAATTAAGCATAGTTAATAGGGGTAGAAGGATTGAGTTATTTATGATGAAATCGAAGGAGGTACTTGTGCCGTGTTGTAATCGAATCAATATCAAGGGTAGGAACCCTTGGGTACTACACCTTGATGATTTTTCACATGCAGCAGACCTCTATTATCCGAATTTAGAGGATCGAAATTTTGAAATAAATGTTCAGGCATTTAAAACCAAAGTGCAGGAATCTGAAGGGTTAAGCGATACACAAAAGCAACAGTTGACGCAGCTGCTATCGGAATACACTATGGTATTTACCGACCGACCAGGAATAGTCAAATGGTACCACTATCACATAGAGGTGATGCCACATAAAACATACTGTCGCGCAACTTACTCCATCCCTTGGTCGAGGAGGGAATTGGTAGCTAAAGAGATTCGGAAGATGTTAGAGTGGGATATCATTGAGCCCTCCTTCTCTCCATATAGTAGTCCTCTTGTAGCAGTGGCGAAAGCCAATGGAAAAATCAGGCTAGTGTTAGATGCGAGGGACATTAACAAAATTATCATACCTGTCCGGACTCGCCCTGAGAATTTAGATGAGCAGATACAAAAATTTCATGGAGTACAGTACTTGACCTCGGTCGATCTTAAAAGTTCATATTGGCAAATTCCCCTTACACCGGAATCCAGGAAGTACACAGCTTTCATATTCGGAGGGCGAAGTTACCAATTCAAGGTACTTCCCTTCGGATTGAATGTGAGTGCCGGAGTGTTTATTACCGCACTAGACACGGTATTGGGTCCAGACTTATTAGAAAAAATCACTGTATATGTTGATGATCTGGTAATCGCTACTGCTACTTGGGCCGAACATACGGAATTGTTGCGTAGAGTACTAGAGAGATTTAAGCAAGCAGGTGTGACAGCAAACCTAGAAAAGTCAAAATTTGGACGAAATAAAATTAAATTTTTAGGCCATCTTATTACACCACTTGGTATCCGCCCAGACAACAAAAAAGTAGAGGCGATCCGAGAATTTCCAAGCCCCCGCACTAAGAGACAATTGAAAGCGTTCCTTGGGCTCACGTCTTTTTTCAGAAGGTTCGTGCCCAATCAGTTGTTAAATGACGCGTCACTACTAAATCTACTACGAAAAAATGTGCAGTGGGTTTGGACTGACAAATGTCAACAAGCTTTCGAAGCGATTAAAACCGCCCTACTGAATGCAAATATTTTGCAACACCCAGATCTGTCAAAAGATTTTTGTCTTGCGACGGATTCATGTTCCTATGGCCTGGGAGCGTGCTTATTTCAGTGGGGGGAAGGAAACGACCCGACAACAATAAAGATTATCGGCTTCGCCAGTAGGACTTTAACTAGCTGCGAGAGAGCCTACTCGGCAACCGAACTGGAAGCACTTGCAGTAGTCTGGGCTGTAAAAAAGTTTAATTATTATCTACAAGGGAAGGAGATTAGAGTGTATAGTGACCACCAGGCGTTAAGTTTTTTGATGTCATGCAAACTATTCCATACCAGACTGAGGAGATGGATGCTTGTCTTACAAGAATACCGGATAAAGATTATGTACATAAAAGGCCAAGATAACGTGATAGCGGATGCTCTGTCGCGACTGCCGGTAGGATTACCGGATTTAGCAGAATTGTTAGAGCAGTCCGCGGAGTATAAAGTGCTGTTAGTGCGTGACAATACTTACATGAAGGATTTTTTATATATATGTAAAAACATGTTCGAATTACAAAGGGCAGATCCGATGTGGAAAAAAATCATTAATAATATTGAAGAGGGTGTTAACAATAGAGATGAGCAAGGTTTTAAAATTGTGAACCATATTTTGTATCATAAACTTAGTACGAAAGAAGACTGCTGGGCAGTATGTATACCTAACCAGTCGGTAAAAGTTATGATATGGCACACGCACTTGGCATGGGGCCATGCAGGGATTGGAAAGTGTGCAGAGATCATGGCGAGATACTGCTACTTTCCCCGTATGAAACACCAGATTCAGGCAACAGTTAGAACTTGCGTGATATGTCAAAAAGCAAAACATTATAATCGGTCCACTAAGTTTGAACTACATCCCATAGTTCCACTCAGGCCGCTTCAAATAGTGTCTGTGGATGTAGCCGGTCCTTATCCCATGGCCAGAGGAGGTATGAAGTATATACTGGCCATGTACGATATTTTTTCCAAATACTTGGCAATTTATTGCATAAAATCAGCTACTGCCAAAACCATGGTCAGACGGATCAATCAAGAATACTTGCCTCAAGTGGGAAAACCCGAAGCCATAACGACTGATAATACTTCTTATTTCACGGGTCGAACTTGGAAAAATTACCTACGGGAACAAAATATACAGCATATTCTGGTATCCCGGTTCCATCCAGAAGCAAGTCTAGTAGAAAGAATATTCAGAGAATTGAATAAGTTCCTTAGAATCTACATAGGGAACCGACATACAAAATGGCCAGGGCTAGTAACGAAATTTGTAGAAATACATAATTTAACACCCCATTCAAGTACAGGCTATCCACCGGTAGAGATATTGAATGGATTTAATGAGACACCGAATGAATGGCTCACGCCTTTGCCGAGACTACCAGTCAAGGCAGAAACAAGGGAGGAAAAGATGAAAAAGATATGGAACAGACTAACCAGCTGTGCGGCAAAGAGGAAAAGGAAGTACGACCGAGGTGTAACTAACGAACAGAAATATAATGTAGGAGATTTAGTACTTATTCGTAACCACCCTAAATCCTCAGCCACCTTAAAACAGAATAGTAAGTGGCAATTGCTATATTCAGGGCCCTTTGAAGTAATAAACGTGCCACACGAATGTAGCTATTTGTTAGCACATCCCCATACGGGGAAGATCAAAGGATTGTATCCACGTAAAGATGTGAAGTTATTTATTCAGTGACATATCACATATAAAGAGTAATAGTTGTAAGGAGATTTTAATTGTGTTTTAGAATATAAGTATGTTAGTATTAAGAAAGAAATTTGTGTGTAATGAAACTTGGAGGAAATGGATTCAGAAAGTAGGCAATAGCTTACACAGGAAAGATTTTGCTTACAGACAATTAGAGCCATTTAAAATATTATATGCTCATTAAGCAACGAACAATATTCTTGTTGATAAAGTGAGGATTAATTTCTTGAATCATTATACAAAGGATTAATTTCTTGAACCATTTTCTATGTGTAGTGTGTAAGTGCAATTAATGATGCAATCTAATATAGTAAGGTAACTGTTGTAATTGTATTAGAATAAGGAACCCTGAGAGAGAGAGTCTTGACTAGCCAAACATGGACTCTGTAATATGCAACAATTATGTGATGTTTGCTGCCAGTAGTGATTTGAGAACGACACTGGAGCATAAGCTAATCAAAAAACAAGCCGGTTCCGTGGAAACTCCGCTTTGTATATAACAATGCTTCAATTGAAGCCTGTGTACTTGGTACACGCCCTTGAATATTCATTACGCGATACGCGAATTAGGTCAACCAATGTGGAACCTACACTGTAGTCATATAGGAAAAATCATTAAAAATAATGCTAGTGCTAAATGAAGTATTTATTGAGCAATATGCCCAAGTCAAGCTGTCATGCACATGGTAAAATCTGTTTGATAGATGGGTGATAACCAGGCAAGCTACACTGATAAGAAAATTAAAAAAATTTGCAAAAGGGCTATATACGCCTAGTAACAATAAGAAAAGTGGGTGTGATAAGGTAAAAACAAATAGACGCCATGTAGATGAGAGTGAGTATGCGAAGAACAGTTAAAAGGTACTAAAAAATAAACTGTGCGTATAAATAATGGAGGAAAGGACGCAATATTGTGTGTAGCAGGGACAGAAAATGACTGTTGTATCTGCACCAATATATACGTCGATAAGTCTAGTGTTGAGTGACAGACTGTCCTAGTGCAGTGCTCAACGAACAATAGACAGTGTATAAAAACAGTAGTTATTGATCCGTTCGGAGTCGATTTAAACGAATATCGCTCGACGGGGACATTTAGTATGTGTGTTACGAAACATTTTCACGTGTTGAAAGACGCTCTGGCAGTGTACCAACCGTGGAGTGAGTGAAAATGTGTAGTACAATGTGCGTGTGACGAACCTTGAATACCAGTGTCACAATGCCACAAGAAACCTGTTATCACGCCAAACCATCCTGTGCATACCAGTGAAGCGACGGCTTACTGAACAATAAACGCTTTTAACAAGTTGCATCTTCTTCCACAGCTAGTAATCTGTGTCCTTAAAGACAGTACACCGATGTGGAATGTTTGTTTCATGCGCTACGACGGGGAGCCATGCGGAGAAGCCGAGACGAGTGCCGTGTCGCCAGCCAGCCGGTCGCGGTAAACCACTGCCACTCGCCGACATCGGCGAATGGTTCAGCGCGGTTCGTGACTGCTTGGGCGCCACGTCAGCACGACGTCGCTGTTACTGAGAGCCGGTCATCGAACCCAGCGGCCGTCGGCACGCGGCGTTCCAGACGACGCTACTCAACAATTGCTTCGCGCCGCCAGCTCCGTACAACATTGTTGTCATTCAAATGAACTATCAAATATGTGTTTAATGCACTAACATGAATAGGGTTTAGTGGACACTAAATGACGTGACAAACAGTTTTTTTTTGAGTTATTCAATACGGACTCAAAGTATTCATTGGTTCAGTGATATATAGATATAATATGTTTTCGTCATGTTAATGAAGTATACTCGCACGCATGCTAGAAATTTTAAACCAATTGTCGCGAGCAAATGCAAGGACGATTCAGGATACTACTGTAAAAATGTGTAATAAGTGACTTTCATTACAATCCAAAACACAAATATTATATGGGTAACAAAGAGACTAAAAGTTTAACATGATCTCACAAATAGCCTTTGTTATATGTGAACATTGAAAGAATCTGAACTTTTTGTGATCAAACTGGGTATTAAAACAAACCAGGCGAGATGACCATGGCTCCGGCGCAGTTTTCCCAGGTTTTCTGATCGCACGTAGCCCGAATGGGGGAGCCAAATAAATGTAATGACCCTCGGACTAGGTTGACGGTCACCTCGCAAAGTGTAAGAACAGTATAAAAAGTGTAATTAAACCTACAGTGTAAAAGAACTAAGAAGTGTATGGTGAATGTTCCAACCAAGGTAACAGACAATAACCAAACAGACGTTAGTGGCAGCATATTGCCGAACATTTCCAACGTTAGTCAATTGCTGCCAGGGGGCATTGTAACGTCTAGAGAAACAAAAACAATATATTATGTAGTAATTAGAGAATTAGATGTATCATATTGTGTCATTGCATAAAATTATGTATTTTTTTATTATTTATTTTTGAAAACGTCTGCGTCGGCGAGTAATAAAACCGACACAGAAGATAAATGTTAAACAGAGATAAAAGAAATGAACTAGTATATAATACGTGATGTAGATTAATGTCTTTGTCTTCTTAGTTTGGAAGTTGCGCGAGTAAGATCTCCTGTTGTTGTCATAGAGAACGCGAATGTAGCACTCTTTTGTCGAGACTAAGCATTTGACGCCATTATGTCTGAATTCACAAAGGTCTGTAATCACTGAGATATTTAAAGGTTTTAATAGAGTTGTTTAAAGGAAAACTTGTATCATTTATTGTTAAGCTTGCTTGCATATTATCCCATCCTGTTGAGACATTTTTCAGTTATATAAATATTATCTGTGGTGCTGAGCTGCGTGGAGAACGAAAAGCCGCTGCCGCGGCGTATTTAAACGACTTACAATATAGTCGAGCATACCGCAAGGAAGCGGTAAAATAATAGTAAAATAATATTATTTCTTTTAGCTCCCAGACTAGCAGTGAAGATCAGCGGATTTTATGATGTGTTGCAGATTGACGCGGGCTGCTGATAGGATATAATTTACAGTGCAAATAATTTAATGTACCTTCAGAATCTGATAGGAATCTTGCTGTGCTCCGTTCTGATCTGGCAAACTTTATAGTGACAACGTATTTTTTAATGAGAGTCTCATGTTCTTGGGCTAGTCGTGGTGTGAAATAGCATTTTAACGAGAAATAAAATCCACTGCGAACTTGTGTTTTTGAACGATCATACGGACTGTAACATTAGTGTTCATAACAAAGTAATTTCAACTTTTACTCATTATGAAGTAGGGAAGATATATTGATTTCTAGCATGAGTTGCAGTTACGAAAAATCGTTCCTTAAATTGTAGGCCAGATCCAGAACAATCAAACTTCCATATATACATTTTATTCCGCTAAAAGGTAATGATGATAATGAAAAGCAAAGCACAGCATTGATAAAAATATTTCGCGTAACTCTTTCCGTAAATGTGTTATTACAAAGAGAATAAATAAACCAAAGAGCAACAATTTTACAATTCGCGAGAGAGAGAGAACTTTTACGCGAAAACCTACCGGTGTCCTCTTTCACGACGTCTCAAGTTCTGGTTCAAGAGCCATTGTGTACCAGCTGCGCCTGTATCAAGTGGAACACTCTGTATATTAAATCGACAAAAAGCTTTTCTCTGAAAACTGGACATGTTTTCCTGTTTCGAAACAGTGACCGATTATAGTCTTCGTCTGTTTGTTTCGTGAACCGTGCACTGAGGCGGAAATTCGAACATCGTTTAACTACAGAGGCGACACTTGTTTCGTATTCTGCAACACGAACAGCTATGTAATTACGTCTCAAATAACCGTCACTATATACACTGGCAGCAGAAAATAGTTCTGATACTGTTCTACAAGGAGTCTGGTCGTGAATAGTGCTTCACATGAACTGAATCAGTCAACAACACCTACGGCGTGCTTACGTTTGTGAAGAAATGTGACTACTTACGTAGGCCCTCTGCTTAAATCTGATGTTACTCCGTTGCACCACAAACCTATTCTTATTTAAATTGAAATGTGCCCTTTAGAACAATTTATACACGACTGTGCTGATAAACCTCTTACACTATTTGCTTTTCAAACAGCTGAGCAAAACTGAACGTACTCAAACATTTACTAAAGTGACACACAATATTTTTAGCGCAACGCAATCTGACTATCAAAGATCCCTGCAAAAGAATGGCCCTGACTAACATTAACCTATACCTTTCACAAATCACTTACCTCACAAAAATCTCCGTTACTCGAACTACTGCAATACGGCGAGCGCCACTACTGCCAGCTAAATAAAAGATTCAAACTACGGAAGGCACTAACTACTGATAGGGATAGTTAGCAAATGAAAGATTTTAATAGAGAACAAACAATGTATTTACCTTAATATCATCACAAGTCATAATATATGTAATTTCAACACTCCGCCATCTCTCTCCTCACATCCACCACTGCTGGCGGCTCACCTCTAACTGCGCAACGCTACGCGCTGTTAACATCCAGCTGCCCCTCTACAATGGCAGACAACAATGCAAACTAGCCACAGACTGCACACAGCACAGCCAGTGATTTCATTTTCATTCGACTGATCTTGTACTTCCCGGATTTCTCTTTGGTGTTGCGTATTAATTTGATTCAGATTTTGTTTCAGTTTCCTAATTTGTTCGCACTCTTCTGTGTCATTAAAGACTACCGGTTTTGTGTCATTCAGATTATCATCTACCTTCGCAGATAAATTATTTAGCTGATCCGAAAGTTCAACTACTTTCTCTGATGTTGTTGTTGTGGTCTTCAGTCCTGAGACTGGTTTGATGCAGCTCTCCATGCTACTCTATCCTGTGCAAGCTTCTTCATCTCCCAGTACCTACTGCAACCTACATCTTTCTGAATCTGCTTAGTGTATTCATCTCTTGGTCTCCCCCTACGATTTTTACCATCCACGCTGCCCTCCAATACTAAATTGGTGATCCCTTGATGCCTCAGAACATGTCCTACCAACCGATCCCTTCTTCTGGTCAAGTTGTGCCACAAACTTCTCTTCTCCCCAATCCTATTCAATACTTCCTCATTAGTTATGTGATCTACCCATCTAATCTTCAGCATTCTTCTGTAGCACCACATTTCGAAAGCTTCTATTCTCTTCTTGTCCAAACTATTTACCGTCCATGTTTCGCTTCCATACATGGCTACACTCCATACAAATACTTTCAGAAATGACTTCCTGACACTTAAATCTATACTCGATGTTAACAAATTTCTCTTCTTCAGAAACGCTTTCCTTGCCATTGCCAGTCTACATTTTATATCCTCTCTACTTCTACCATCATCAGTTATTTTGCTCCCCAAATAGCAAAACTCCTTTACTACTTTAAGTGTCTCATTTCCTAATCTAATACCCTCAACATCACCCGACTTAATTCGACTACATTCCATTATCCTCGTTTTGCTTTTGTTGATGTTCATCTTATATCCTCCCTTCAAGACACTATCCATTCCGTTCAACTGCTCTTCCAAGTCCTTTGCTGTCTGTGACAGAATTACAATGTCATCGGCGAACCTCGAAGTTTTTATTTCTTCTCCATGGATTTTAATACCTACTCCGAATTTTTCTTTTGTTTCCTTTACTGCTTGCTCAATATACAGATTGAATAGCATCGGGGAGAGGCTACAACCCTGTCTTACTCCCTTCCCAACCACTGCTTCTCTTTCATGCCCCTCGACTCTTATAACTGCCATCTGGTTTCTATACAAATTGTAAATAGCCTTTCGCTCCCTGACTTTTACCCCTGCCACCTTTAGAATTTGAAAGAGAGTATTCCAGTCAACATTGTCAAAAGCTTTCTGTAAGTCTACAAATGCTAGGAACGTAGGTTTGCCTTTCCTTAATCTTTCTTCTAAGATAAGTCGTAAGGTCAGTATTGCCTCACGTGTTCCAGTATTTCTACGGAATCCAAACTGATCTTCCCCGAGGTCGGCTTCTACTGATAATGAACTAATTTCCTCCATGTGTCTTTCTGAACCAATTTTCAGAGTATCTACTGTGTCCTTTAAGTTTTCCTGAGTTTTTGCAAGTTGCGTAACCGAATCGGTAGATGCAACTGAGTCCATTTTAGCTTGCAAGGTCTCATGATTTTCATGAACAATAGTTTGCAGTTCTTTTATGGCTGCTTCGTGATTCTGTAATGCATTTTCATGCCGCGAAAAAATAGGCTGAAAATGCTCACAAATTTGTGTTTTTACGTCATTACAGACTTTTTGACATTTCGATTCAATGTTATGTAACTCAGTAGTTAAATCTTCACGTGTTTGTTCAAGTGTGGTGTCTAACTTCCGAAGATTTTGTTCCATTGTGTCTAACTGTTGCTGTGTTTGTCTCTGATTTTGTTCCATTTGTTGCATTAGTTGTAATAACAATGCATTAGTGTCTGGAATCTGTTCCTCTACTCTTTCCGGCAGTGCATTTGCACCGGCTACATTCACATTTTGACAAGCTGAAAATGTGTCTTGACTTATTTGAGAAAACGGTGAGGACGCAAAACCTGAATCTACAGTATTTGTAAAATTGTGTCCTGTCATTTCGGATTCCTGAGGCGAGCTGTTGCCGACCGATCGATCGATAATGCTTCCCTGTTCACAACCTGTTTCACTGTCTACACCATTATTTGCCGCCCGCTCCATTTCCCTATGCACAATTACCAAATTACTACTTGGAACGTCTGTTAATTCACTACACAGTGGTGCTGATAAGCTACGCTCGTCGTCACTATTATTTCTCAGTTTACTTTGGAGCCTAGTGTTACGTTTTTCACACGCCTTTATTGTGACAATATTTCACACGATAACACAGAAAAACACAATTTGAAGAGCAAAAATAAGAGAACACATTAATATAGCACTGAAAATAATATCTAGTTAATTGCAGCTGCGAAATACTTGGTGCAAATCTACATGCATGCCACAACTGTTTTACAGTACAACAATGAAAGACTGCAACTACAAAGGAGGTTCTCTCTACAATTCCGCGCTAGCAATAAACAAAAGCTACACTAAATACACAAACTACAAGAAAAAATCAGAAGATTCCAGTGAGGTATCCTAGGCTAAGGGTCGACATATGAAACGTCCCCTTTAGAACAATTTATACACGACTGTGCTGATAAACCTCTTACACTATTTGCTTTTCAAACAGCTGAGCAAAACTGAACGTACTCAAACATTCACTAAAGTGACACACAATATTTTTAGCGCAACGCAATCTGACTATCAAAGATCTCTGCAAAAGAATGGCCCTGACTAACATTAACTTATACCTTTCACAAATCACTTACCTCACAAAAATCTCCGTTTCTCGAACTACTGCAATACGGCGAGCGCCACTACTGCCAGCTAAATAAAAGATTCAAACTATGGAAGGCACTAACTACTGATAGGGATAGTTAGCAAATGAAAGATTTTAATAGAGAACAAACAATGTATTTACCTTAATATCATCACAAGTCATAATATATGTAATTTCAAAACTCCGCCATCTCTCTCCTCACATCCACCACTGCTGGCGGCTCACCTCTAACTGCGCAACGCTACGCGCTGTTAACATCCAGCTGCCCCTCTACAATGGCAGACAACAATGCAAACTAGCCACAGACTGCACACAGCACAACCAGTGATTTCATTTTCATACAGAGAGCGCTACGTGGCGGCGGCGTTACCAATATAAGAACCTAAACAGCCTACTTACATAAAGAAAACATAAACAGCCTACTTACAAAATTAAATTTAGTTTTTGCAAATATGCACCTAATAGCATCTGAACTGTCCACTAATAAGTAAAACCAGATGTCCTTAGTAACTTGCAAATACGTAGCTTGACTTTAATGATAAAGTGTACAGAACATTCGCTACTGTTAAATTTGTTAGTTAATTATGTACTTTTATCCATTCTTTACTTTCGCAAAACGCAGTGGTAAGCAATTCGTTGAAATTCAGAAAGATACGATGTAAAATATTTGCTACATATAATCTAGCAGGTGTGCTCAACCAAATAATTTAAGAATGAGGTCTATGTGGTTTATTCACGATGTCACCCGTCGCTCGATTCCCTTTACTTACGGTACTTTATAATACATAATGAAACAACGTTTCCTCTGATTGTGACTAAATGCCGACCATTTCGAACCAAAGAAATAATTTGATACTCAGGCTAGGGCACAATTTTTCCCAGTAACCTTTCCCTCTGTTATTTAAGTCTTAAATGAATATATTATTTCCTCTTTAATACCTTTTTTCTCAAGATTTACTGTAAAATATTACATTGGACATGGGTCACGAGTATTGATAAGGCTACCTCCGCTAGCTATTTTCATTTAAGTCAGCACAACGTTAAATTAGTGCGTCTCTGAAGTCTGAACTGGTTCCCTTCTTTCTTTCAACCAACAGACCAATAATATCTTTGCATTCCAGTTACATTTTCTTACAAACATTTTAAAGTTTTCGTCTCTTTAAATTACTTTCAATAACTTTATCCTTCAAGAACCCAAAATGTTGTCGGGTAACTTTAATTTAGTGTAAATAATTGTGTGGAATATTTTTTATTTTTATTTTGACGTACTGGGCTTTTATTTGACTCTATTTACTTCACTCTGTCTCGCAATACAACGATTTAAGGTTTAAAAAGAATCCTACGTGCCATCACCACTTTATGCCAGGAGCTCATGTAATTCAGATGTTGGCAAATCGGAACCTTCTGTTTTTTATCTAATCAAGTGGTCACTCGAAACTTTAGATCTCTAAGTAACAACATAATTGCTACGTGTTTGCACAGATGATTTCAGTATTTCTGTGTTTAAAGTTAAGAGGAAGACCTCAGCTACTTACGGTTAAGCTTAACACTTGGTCTCAAATATAGTTCCTAATAGCAAACATTCCAAGCAGCACAAAATAATTACGGTCATTCTTTACTCCACTCCTGGAAATTGAACTAAGATCACCGTGAATTCATTGTCCCAGGAAGGGGAAACTTTATTGACACATTCCTGGGGTCAGATACATCACATGATCACACTGACAGAACCACAGGCACATAGACACAGGCAACAGAGCATGCACAATGTCGGCACTAGTACAGTGTATATCCACCTTTCGCAGCAATGCAGGCTGCTATTCTCCCATGGAGACGATCGTAGAGATGCTGGATGTAGTCCTGTGGAACGGCTTGCCATGCCATTTCCACCTGGCGCCTCAGTTGGACCAGCGTTCGTGCTCGACGTGCAGACTGCGTGAGACGACGCTTCATCCAGTCCCAAACATGCTCAATGGGGGACAGATCCGGAGATCTTGCTGGCCAGGGTAGTTGACTTACACCTTCTAGAGCGCAATGGGTGGCACGGGATACATGCGGACGTGCATTGTCCTGTTGGAACAGCTAGTTCCCTTGCCGGTCTAGGAATGGTAGAACGATGGGTTCGATGACGGTTTGTATGTACCGTGCACTATTCAGTGTCCCCTCGACGATCACCAGTGGTGTACGGCCAGTGTAGGAGATCGCTCTCCACACCATGATGCCGGGTGTTGGCCCTGTGTGCCTCGGTCGTATGCAGTCCTGATTGTGGCGCTCACCTGCACGGCGCCAAACACGCATACGACCATCATTGGCACCAAGGCAGAAGCGACTCTCATCGCTGAAGACGACACGTCTCCATTCGTCCCTCCATTCACGCCTGTCGCGACACCACTGGAGGCGGGCTGCACGATGTTGGGGCGTGAGCGGAAGACGGCCTAACGGTGTGCGGGACCGTAGCCCAGCTTCATGGAGACGGTTGCGAATGGTCCTCGCCGATACCTCAGGAGCAACAGTGTCTCTAATTTGCTGGGAAGTGGCGATGCGGTTCCCTACGGCACTGCGTAGGATCCTACGGTCTTGGCGTGCATCCGTGCGTCGCTGCGGTCCGGTCCCAGGTCGACGGGCACGTGCACCTTCCGCCGACCACTGGCGACAACATCGATGTACTGTGGAGACCTCACGCCCCACGTGTTGAGCAATTCGGCGGTACGTCCACCCGGCCTCCCGCATGCCCACTATACGCCCTCGCTCAAAGTCCGTCAACTGCACATACGGTTCACGTCCACGCTGTCGCGGCATGCTACCAGTGTTAAAGACTGCGATGGAGCTCCGTACGCCACGGCAAACTGGCTGACACTGACGGCGGCGGTGCACAAATGCTGCGCAGCTACCGCCATTCGACGGCCAACACCGCGGTTCCTGGTGTGACCGCTGTGCCGTGCGTGTGATCATTGCTTGTACAGCCCTCTCGCAGTGTCCGGAGCAAGTATGGTGGGTCTGACACACCGGTGTCAATGTGTTCTTTTTTCCATTTCCAGGAGTGTATAAATTATTTAGACAGCAGACGAACAGTAAGAGAAATAGATAACTTTTAATGATCTTTGCTGTCATATTACAACTTAGCGTGTCATATATAATCTCACGATCGGCATGTGCGAAGGTTAGACAAGAGAGAGGAGGGCGATAAGGTGAGGAGGAGAGGGGAAAGTGGTCCAACGTGAATCGAGCTCTCCTCGCCTCCCCCCCCCCCCCCCCAACCCCCAATTTTTCTCATCCACTAGGAATCATACCAGTTCTGTTCTCAGTCTTGAGAGGAACCATTGATCAACTTTTGTAACAATTGATCATTTAAAAAATTTTAGACCGGTGGGAAGAAGGCATCACATCAGTAAGACGCCAGCGTCGATCGGACATCGACGTCGAACAAGTCTGCTTGCGGTGTCACACGTGCATTTAATTTGCACACCTTCTAAACTACATTGTATGGAGCCCACGGAACATTATTCCTATACGGGCGTAATTATATGTATTAGAAACTGTACCCACATAACCTAGATGTATTGCGAGTGATAGACCTGACATAAGGTGGAGACTGATAGCAGTGCCTCCATAACAGAGCAGTTGTGAAGTCAACAAAGCCATAATCATAATCAACATTTATTTTACAACACATGGAAAAATAAATCAGCAAGAAGACAATACAATCATCACTGTTGTATAATTGGCATAGTGTTTCCTTTATCGGGTATGTGGCCTCACCCCACTCACACTTTGAGGTTTTCCTCCAAGCCTAGCGTCACACGATCTTCTCCAACTTATCTACTCTGTGCCGTTGGCATCATGCTTTTGCCGCCTGACGTCCGATGACAGTTATAAGCAGAGAGAGAGAGTGATCACACACATGTACATGTTGTGAGTTTCCTGTAATGCTGCACCAGTATTAGTCTTAGTCGTAGAGAAGGGGAATTTGGTTAAAATTCAGTAAAGGCGCGGTTGAGCGATGAAGTCTGGGGCCGCTGGCTTTGTATAGTAATAGTTGGCAGCAAGTAGGCCAGGCAGGGTAAACATGTCGCAGAGCTGCAGTGGCGTATTGCACACAAAATTTTTTGGAGTAGAGCAACAACGAGGCAGGGAACTGCAGCGTTGCTTCGAGTTATTGTGATGTATGAGCCGTGCAGTAGGCCAGAGCCGGGAGTGGCGATGTGTAGGCGGCTGACGCATGGGAATTTACCCCTGCCATATTTTCTGTCTCTCTCTGACACTACGTCGGAAGTGAGGGGAAAATCAGTATAAATAGTCAGGCACTTTTTCACCTACATAACGAATGCCATCCTCAAACACCAACACTTCCCTGCCCGTTGGAAAGCGGCCAAAGTCCTGACGTTCAGGAAGCCAGGGAAAGACCACTCCCTCCCACAAAATTACCGACCCATCAGCCTGCTGAGCGAGCTCAGTAAGGTCGTTGAGAAGGTGATTCTAAAACTATTCACTCGGTTTTGCATTAACAATGACACCCTGCGCCCAGAGCAATTCGGATTCAGGAACCACCACTCGACAACACAACAACTACTGAGAGTTGTAGAGTACATGACACACGGCTACAACACAAACAAAGCAACTGTGTCAGTGTTCCTTGACATCGAGAAAGCTTTCGATCGTCTCTGGCACAATGGCCTCATCCGCAAACTCACGGACATTCAGGGTAAACAATCGAGACAACATATTATCCAAGCGGGGTACCCCAAGGTAGCATCCTAGGGCCCCTCTTGTTTAATCTCTACATTAATGACATTCCAACGACACAAAACACGACGGTTGCCATCTACGAGGATGACACAGCCATCCTTCCGTAAGACAGGAAACCGTAAAACATTAATAACAGACTACAGACAGCACTCAGAACTGTCGAGCCTTGGTTGGAGAAGTGGCGTATTAAAGTAAGCGTCGACAAGTGCGAGGCAGTTCTGTTCACTCGCAGGCCGAAATTACTTCGCAAACACCAGACCAATAACACAACATGCAAGCCCAATACGCTTCACTGCGAAAGTCAGATACCTCGGTGTTTGGCTAGACCGGAAGCTTACATGGGGGGACCACATACAATACATGACCAACAGGGCAAACGCGAGGCTCAAACATCCTATGCTCAACAGGAATAGTACACTGAATAGGAAGGTGTCTAGGACATTATTTATGACACTGATTAGACCGCTGATGACATACGCAGCTCCTGTCTGGGGATACGCAGCGTCCACACACCTGGACCACCTCCAGAAAATACAGAACAAGGTATTACGTATCATAAGCAATGCTCCCCGATACACACGGACAGCGGACCTTCACCGAGAATACCGACTGGAGACTCTCCAGGAGGTATTCAAAAAAACTCGCCACACGACTGTACAAGAAATCAAGTCACTCGAAGAATCGTCACATTCTACACCTGGGCAACTGCGATCATAACCATAGATGGAAACACAAGCGCCCAAAGACACTCCTTAGGGACTAGCCATCTATCGTAACTTCGTAACTACGCAAACGACACAATGAGGAGAGCCCCTGCACATCAGCCACTGACTAGTTTGCAAGCTTATCCTCTGCCATGAGAACTGGCAATCGCAGGGAAGCCATACACGACTCACAAACAAACCCTGCCAGTTCCTTCAGGACCATTGAACTGACAAACCTACAACGACATGGCTATGTTACAGGAGCAGCAGCAGCAGCAGCTGGCCCAGGAGACATCGTCGGCCCAGTAGCAGCAGTGCTCACCTCCTCGACGGGACTGATCATTCCATGACAGTCTGGCATTGCTTCTATGGTACTGATGCATGATACCCAACTGCTAACATAACCTTACTTTGCACGATCTATCGCAGATAGCAAGAAGCCGCTACTGCCCTTACTACCCAACCTGACACTGTCGCAGATGTTTTCTTCCCTTGGCACTTGCCTTGGAACTTTTTTCCCCTCTGCCCTTCAAACCGCTCTTCTTTCAAGCTTGACTTGTCGAGCATTTTCGACCACTTCTATCACCCAGATGCGCCTGTATTAATGGGCAACCCTACACAGACGTACGGATAACATCGCAGTTCCCCGCTCCTGCGATTTCCTCGATTCTAAACACTAACAATGCAGGGGCGACAGTAGACTTTTGAGTTGGTCACCATGCTTGTGCGAGCGTGGAGGGGCTCACACCTATAAAAAAGTAAAAGCTTTAGGGGTGCACCAGGTCAGCTGAGTGTTGGGTCTGACCTGTGCTGGTCTAACCTGCGCTGGTCTATGCTTATAGGGGCCAGTCTGGCAGTGATGTTGTAAATATTCCGTGTAAACCTGTACTTTGTTTCTAAGTACTTGTTCGAGCTGTGTTCCGCCACCGGGGTCACAACAACGAGGCGGGACGGATCGGCAACCGGGTACTTGGGGACTGCACAGTCTGCCTGAAGGAGGGCAGTGACAGCAGTCTGCAGCAGGTCCAGGATGGGCCACGTTCGCTTCCCACCTGGTGTACTGGGCCCGGGCGAGGGGTAGGCTGTGGAAGGCGCAACAGCACTGAACCAGCGTTGGGGACGGCGGCGGGTGTTGCCATCCGGCAAGCACCACTATCGCGCAAGTTGCGGCACGACGTCCAGGAGGGTGCGGGTTCGAGTCCGGTCCTGTCCTGGGAGCAACAGCGGCCGAGGGCCACGGGTGACCAGTACAACCACCTTTGCCCCATGGTCGGACAGAGCAGGTCATACAGGGTGGAGGGCGGTGGGGACCAGGGACTGTAAGAGTCTCTGGAATCGTGGGCAGAAGAGCTGCACCTGTCGCTACATCTCCGCAGGCGGCGACCGGGCGAGCGCGGCTGACTTCCATCGTCTGGTGGCCTTGATGACCGCAGCAGTGGTGTCGGCAGTCCAGGAGTGCTAAGACGGCCGGACTCATGGAACACCACGCGGGCGACGCGCCGACATTAAGCTTCTGTAAACTAGTTGAATAAAGGAATACGTAATTCCGAATGACGCTGTATGACTCTGCACTGCCTTTTGACGCTATTGAACTTGCTAGGCCACCTGACAAAATACAGCGCAGTGGGTCCTGGCTTCAGCTCAGCCATCTGGAGTCTCGGGTTGGTTCAAATGGTTCAAATGGATCTAAGCACTATGGGACTTATCATCTGAGGTCATCAGTCCCCTAGACTTAGAACTATTTAAACCTAACTAACCTAAGGACAGCACAAACATCCATGCCCGTGGCAGGGTTCGAACCTGCGATCGGAGCAGCAATGCGATTCCCAACTAAAGCGCCTAGAACCGCTCGACCACAGCGGCCGACTCCCGGGTTGGCCATCAACGGTCCGCAACAGTAAGCATAGCCTTGTGCCACCGGCAAGCTATTTTGAAAACACGTCAAGATCCTGTCGTTGCGTTGTCTGAGGACGCATTCTGACTGTAATTAAACTTGCTTGCATTTTAATTGTATTGCCAGGACCCCGAGGGGCATGGACTATATTTGCATTATCGACTAGTCCAACCATTATCCGACGTAGAACTTGACAGAAAAAAATCACATCGACAAGAAGGAGTTATATGACATAAACGAAAGTACATAGGTGTGTTTCCACGTCTGAGAGATGATGTATAGACAAATTTCGAGCCAGGCAATATGAGAATGCAAATCAGTTTCCTTTAAGTTTGTGCTGTAACAGTCGTGTGCGTTAATTACCTTCGAGATTGGAGGTGGTGAGCTGATAATTGTCAAGAATGGTTTTAAGGGGAAAGGACTCCATTACCAGCACCTTACTGAGTTTGAATGAGATCGTATAATATCACTGCGAGAAGCTGGATGTTTCTTCTGTGAATCCACTGCATATGATACTGGCAGCACTGGTCACCAGAATGTACGGTCTCAAGGAGACCGGCCTCTGGACGGTCACATTGTACTACACAGAGCGAATGCCATCATGTTCGGCATATGGCTCTGGCGCACCATATTACATCGGCAGGAGGAGTCTGAGCATGAGTTGGCGCCACAGTGACACAGCGAAATGTTACAACTCAGTTACTTAAGGACAGCTCCGAGTCAGGCGTGCATTCCGGTGACCCCAAACCACCGCTATTTGCGATTTTAGTGGTGACAAGTGAGAGCTCATTGGAGTACAGGGTGGAGGACAGTTGTGTTTTCTTTTGAAATCTGGATCCACCTTAGCGCAAGCAACGGACGAGTGTTGGCCAGTTGAGGACCTGCAACCAACCTGCCTGCGTACTAAACATGCGAGGTGCCGGGGCAAGCAGTGTATTTAACACTAAATTCTTCTAGAATCTCCATATGTAAATGATGCTCTAAGCCCCCCCCCCCCCTATTCTAACTCCGACTTTTGCTGTTGCACATGGATTAAAAAAATATACGCGAACTGACTGTAATCAACCCTGCAAGTGGAGTAGAAAAGAGTTTGGCACCTGCAATAATTTAATTTGATAAATAAGTTAAATAAAGGAAGGTTTCATTAACGTAGTGAGAAATGATGGGTTGCTCTACCGATTAACAGAATGAAAGTTCTGTCCAAAATAACAATATGATTTATTAAGACTAAACACAAAATAATAAACAAAAACACATGAAACATTTATAATACATCAAATTGGCTCAAATTGGATACTCAAACAAACGCTATGAAGGTGAAGTTGTCCCTAAACTAGATTGTGAGGTTTAAGTCGAAGTGGTATGTGGAGCCAATTCCTTGCCACTCAAATCTTAAGAGAGACACACAGGTAACCCAACATTAATTGCTGCTACTCAAGACAGAACAAAGTTAGAAATAAGACGAACAGGCGCGCTCTGCTGAACTCTGATTATCACCTAGGAAAATCCCTATCTGCCGGTGCTGTGGACATACATTATCAAACTGTCTTCTTAACTGCGAGAACACGATCTGGCGTACCGGAGGCGATGGCTGGTTGCTTCGACGTCCTCGACCGAAAGGCGAGAGCCGACTACCTAGAGCACCTGTACAGGCTGAACACACAACATTCCCGCCCCCACGACAGTGGCCGTGGTTAAACGTTCCAATCAGCAACTCGAAAATCGGCGGAAAATTCCACTTTATTGCCGGAGCACTACCATTCCACCAATGGAGATTCTTGGCGCCAATTCCTGCGCTGATTTTGCTACGTCACGGAGCTATGTCCTGAGCAAGCCAATCACAGTTACTATTTTGCAGAAAGCGCGGGAATTTTCCCGCCACAACTGCCTGGGTACACAAGTCATTCCCACGCCTCGCTGGTAGCCCGCCAGAAAGTGTTTTCGCTAAGTTTCTGCGAAGTAACGGAACCTCTAGCCCAGCCGCTACTTCAGACCCTTCCAGGCGTGTCTTTTGACAATGTTGGCGTCTGCAAAGCATTCACTCGACTTCCTCACACCCGTCGGCTTAGCCCTTTCCAGATCAGCAGAGCCCGCCTGTCACCGGACCACCGGGGTGACGAGAGATGCTGCGTGGGAAGTCCGCGTGTGAAGGAATAGCGACTTTTCACTGCATGCAATTAGAGAGGAAAATCGTAAGATAGAAATATGAGAGGGGGCTCATTCCACCTCTCAAACACACTGTACTTACACCTGGAGCTATGATCTGGGTTGAGATTTCGTATGACTTCAGGATCACTCTCGTGGTTATCCCACGCACCCTGAATGAAAATCTGTATATAAAGCTGACGATTCGACCTGTTGTGCTGCCATTCGTGAACCACATTCCAGGGGTTGCTTTACAAAAGGATAAAGCTCGCCCGCTTACCTCCGTTGTCACAAAACATGCTCTACAGAGTGTCGACATGTTGCCTTGGCCTGCTCGATCTCCGGATCTGTCTTCAATCGAGCACATATGGGGCATCGTCGGACGACAACTCCAGCGTCATCCTCAATTAACCGCAATGGGCATGGAACTCCATCCCACAAACTGACATCCCACTCCTGTACATCACAATGCAAGCAAGTTTTCACGCCTGCATTCACCGTTCTGGCGTTTACACCTGTTAATAATGTACCAGCACTTCACATTTGGAATGGGTTTCCTGGTGCTCACATTAACCTGTGATCTTGCAACGTTAATAACTCAAATACGTCACCTAGACAAATGTATTCCCGAAATTTCGTTTCCCTGTAGTAATTCTTTTTGTTCTTGTGACTTTTTTTCGTCAGTATATAGAATCTACTTCTGTTTCCACAGTATCTGTATAACCGAGATAGATTCCGAATGTCAGCCCTGAGTCACAACGCGAGATGGAGATAGGATCACAGCACCTAACTAAAGGGAAACGAACATATTTCTATGATGAGACCATAACTTCCCACTAAAATACGTATTATTTACGTCTGTAGACACCACGCACGCAGCCACAAGAGAACTTCCGACTCATCGCAAATACTGCTGCTTAAACTTAAAACAAGAACGCTTCTAAACGCGTAGTGAGTTTCATCCAGTGGCTGTTTCCGAAAACCCACGGTACACTGACGTTCAAGTAATATTATCCGTAGACTGGTAACTCCCACACGCTGTCTCAATTGCTGATTTATTCCACGGAAATACTCTCTCCCCCTCGGTGATACTAAGCCATTCTCATCTTGCCCAGACCCGTGTTGACAGGGACCCTATGTTTCACTTTACCGAACGGTAAACAGTCTGAACGTCATTCCTATAAAGTTTCTTGCTGATACAGTGAAACTGATTTCGCGTCTACACTTGCTGAAGTCTGTGAAGTTTAATTATGAACACGCTGTAGGACTGCTATGAAACACAATCAGCATAAGAAGACTGAAAGTAAGGATTTGCATTATAGCACTACTCTCTTGTTATCACCCAATCATCAGATGGAGGGGTTCACTTGAAAAGCTGTTGAAGTAATGTAGTTACATTCGCATAACAGAGCAGTTGTCAGGTTACCAAAGCCATAATAACTGCACTTCCATACAGACACTGTACTAATGGGCAGTTGCGAGTCATATTACAATATCAACTTTTTTATTCAGGAATCCGGCTGCATTTTCTTAATATGGATGATTTCCAAAATACAGAATTAGAAGGGGCGCAGTCTACAAATCACCGTAAGTCCCTGGGAATAACCCAATTGGCATTTCACTATGTTTGCGGCTAACTGGAAAAAAAATTGCTTGCCAAAAATTCAGGTGGTAGTAAAAGAAACCAGAAATAGGGAGTTGAATGAAATGCTGACACTACCGCTGATCTGTGCTATCCTCTGAAAAGCTTTTCACCTAAATCAATGCTCACCGATATCCGTGGAAACTGCAAACATCATTAGGCTAACAGTTTGCCAGCTCGTGTGGAGCAGACTGTATTTAATGTGTCTGCTGATAAAACATCCTTGATCTGTGGAGAACGTGGCTTTGGCCTGGTGGCCATCCAACTAAAGACTTCTGTACAACCTAAAACCAACCAAAGTCGCAAATTTCACTATTTCTATAAGCTCAATGACTATATTCGGCAAAGATCCATTTTAAAATCATCGAAATAGATAGTGAAAATGTATTTCTGAAATGCAAAAACCACTGAAATATGTATACGTATTATGAAGTGCAAACAAACAGTTACAGCGCACAGAATTATTGTATGCGCTGTAACTGTTCGTTTGCACTTCATAATAGGTATACATTTTTGACACGGCTGTTCCATTTTCGAAAATAACACTTTCTCTATCTTTTATAGTGATTTCAGAATGGGTCCCGGCCCGAAACTAGCCATTGAGTGAATAAAAAAGCAGTGAAATTTGCAACTATTGCTGGTTTTTCGCTGTACTTGTTAACAGATGTTACTGATTTACAGTTACTCCTGCACGCTGGAAGTTCATAACATTTTTGGGTTTATTTGCTAATAAGACTCACCGTGTTGTTCAAAAACACCGTTATATTATAAACTCAGTACTATTTAATTCAACGGTGCTAAAGAGTTTACATCCACCTATATACATTTCGTAAAAAAAGAAGAAATTAAATAACTTACATCAGACTTTATTTTGTCGACGTTAGCTACACGAGCATACTGAAAAGTAATGCCTCCTGTATTTTATGTGAGACAACATTGAAATATTTTTGAATAAAACAACGTTACTCACTTTCTACCAAACAGTAGTTCCCACGGACACTAACTAGTAATAACAACGTCTTTGGTCCCGTGATCGAACCCCACCACAGCTTAACACTTGAATAAAAGTTATCAGCAATGGCAGCGTAAGATGTCATCCTGGTTTTACCAACGGCCTTGTTAAAGAAGAAGGAGCAGCGGATGGAAGTTTGGGGCATTCTCTTGCCACTTGGGTGGGAAACTGCCCGAAAAAGGCGCAAGAACCAGGAATGGTCAAAGGCATGAGGATGCAGAAAGCAAAGGAAACCACTACGTTAAAGAAACATAATGTGTATCGACAGAACATGAAGCCTTTAACTGAAAAACTCTCATGACGATCTCACCATTAGAAAAACATTCCGGATTAGTACCCCATTCGGATCTCCGGGTGGGGGACTGTCAAGGTTTAGATGACCATGAGAGGGCGTGGAATATCAGAAGTTGTAACGTCGTAGGGAAGCTACAAAATATGAAATCGGAAACCCTAAGGATCAGCTTGGATATAGTAGGGGACAGATAAGTGAAATGGAAAGAAGACAAGGATTTCTCATCAGACGACTATAGTGTAATATCAATAACAGTAGAAAATGGTATAACATAACTAACTTGCGTTATGAGTAGGAAAACAGGGCAGAACGTGGGCTAAAGAGAAAAATTCACTGATGGGATTGTTCTCATTAGAACCGACAGACACCAACACCGACAGCAATAGTTCATGTACACAAGCTGACGTCGCCATCAGAAGAGGTAGACAAAGTATGTGAGAATACTGAACACATAATTAGTATGTAAAGAAAGATGAAAGAAATAGTCATGGGTGACTGGAATACGGTTTTAGGAGAACGAAAGGAAGTACGGGGTCGGGACAATATGGGCTTGATACTGGGAATGGGAGAAGAGAAAGACTAACTGAATTCTGCAACAAATTTCAGCAACTGACAGTGAACACTCTGTTCAAGAATCATAAGACAAGGAGCTGTGCTTGGGAAAGGCCGCGAGATACGGGAAAATTTCTCTCTGATTGCATAATGGCCAGGCAGAAGTTCCAAAATCAGATATTGGATTATAAGGCGTATCCTGGAGCAGATATAGATTCAATCACAATTTAGTAGTGAGGAAGAATCAATGCGCAAAGAAGTGGAATACAAAAGTAATAAGGAATGACGAGATGCGCTTGAATTTCTCTGAGGCTAAAAATACTGCGGTCATGAATAGCTCAGTTGGCAGTTCAGTTGAAAAGGAATTGGCATGTCGAAAAAGGGAAATCACAGAAGTGGTAAGAAAAGGGAGATAACTGCGAATAAACCAAGGGTAACAGAAAAAATACTTAGTTGATCGACGAAAAAAGGCAGTACAAATGTAACAATGCGAGCGTAATGGGAATTTCATTGTTAAGTGCATAGGAGAGAGCGAATAGTTGGAATGGGTGCAGTGAATGCTTCTATGGGGGAGGACTTGTGTGATATCGTGATGCAACAAGAAACAGAAGTCGACAGGGAAGAGCTAAGGTGATCCAGTACTAGAATTAGAATTTAAAAGCGCTGTGGACGACGTGAGAACAAATATGACAGAATTTTAAAATCATTGTGGAAAGTGGCAACAAAATGACTATTCCCGATGGAGTGTAGAAATTACGAGTCTGGAGATGTACCATGAGACTTCCGGAAAAGTGTTATCCACTGCCGGCCGCTGTGCCCGAGCGGTTCTAGGCGCTTCAGTCCGGAACCGCGAGACTGCTACGATCGCTGGTTCGAATCCTGCCTCGAGCATGAGTATGTGTGATGTCCTTAGGTTACTTAGGTTTAAGTAGTTCTAAGTTCTAGGGGACTGATGACCTCAGATATTAAGTCCCATAGTGCTCAGAGCCATTTGAACCATTTTTGTTATCCACACATTCCGGAAGATGGCAAGAGCCGACAAATGTGACGATTATCGAAGATTCAACTTAACAACTAATGCGTTCAAACTGTTGACAAGAATAATAAGCAGAAGAATGAGAAAAATGGGGCTCTGTATGACGAAGATCAGTTCGATTTCAGGGAAGGTAAAGGCAGCAGAAAGGCAGTTCTGACGTTGCGGTTGATAATGAAAGCAAGAATGAAGAACAATCAAAAATTCGAGAAAAATAAGGGTAAGCTATAGGCAAAGACGGGTAATACAAAATACGTTCAAGAAGAAAGAGGGAACAATAAGACTGGAAGAACAAGAACGAAGCGCTATGATTAAGAAGGATGTAAGACAGGGATGTAGTGTTAGCCGCACTCTTCAATCTATACTTTGTAGAAGCAATGACGGGAGTAAAAGAAAAGTTGAGGAGTGGTTTTAAAATTCAAGGTGAAAGGCATGTGTGATAAGATTCGCTGATGAAGTTGGTATCCTTGGTTAAAGAGAAGGAGTATTACAGAATCTGTTGAATGGAATGGACAGTAAAATAAGTAGAGAATATCGATTGAGAATAAATCAAAGAAAGAAGAAAGTAGTGAGAAGTTCCTGACACTGAGAACAGCGACAAACGGATCGTCAGAATTGGTCATCCCAAAGCCATATGGAATTCTAACCCTGACAGACGTAGCAAGGAGGACATAAAAAGCAGACTAGCACTAGCAGAACGAGTATTCCTTTTACTTCTATCAAACATAGACCTTAACTTGAGGAAGCGATTTCTGACAACGGACGTTTATGGCGCAGCATTGTATGGCAGTGAAACATAGCCTGTGGGAAAATGGGAACAGTAGGGAAACGAAGGGGCTGAGATACGTTGTTATAGAAGAATACTGAATGTAGAAGGGACACGACGATAGGACATTTGTTAAGACACCAGGGAATTGCTTCCATGGTAACAGAGGGAGCTGTAGAGAATAGCATCTGAAGAGGAAGGCAGACATCGGAATACAGCCAACAAATAATTGAGGACACAGGTTACAAGTGCTACTCTGAGATGAATCGGCTGCACAGGAGTACAAATCGTCAGAAGACTGATGACTGAAAAAAAAAAAGAATCTTCGTATCTCCTTCACCGTAAGAATGCCAGAATCCACACACGAACGCTGCGACTTCTGCAACAATTCGACATCTTGGATTAACTGTCATCGATCATCTTACAAACAGTCCCGACTTCGCCCATCCAATTTTCAGCAGCTTCAAAAACTTAAAGAATGCCTTCGAGGACTTCAGTTTGATAGTGAGGAAGCGGTGCAAGCAAAGTTGAGGTTGTGGCTCCGTCAACAAATTCAAAAATTATACAGTGCCGGTGTCAAGGAACTGGTCTCTCGTTGGTTTCCCAGCAGGTATGCTATGTTGAAAAATAAGTATCTGAATAAGAATAATAAAGATGTAGTATGTTAATAACGTTTGCTTTATTTAAAAATCTGTAAGCGTTCTCACATTAAAAATTTGGAGGCGCCACATTTCAGCGCGCCCTCGTATGTTCAAAGAGTATGTAGAATTAAAGGCAATATCTACAGCTCATCCTTCGACCAAACACAAGCACCGACTAAATTTGGAAAGAGAATGAAGAAACCAACTAAAATCTGGCACAAAATATGGAACAACATTAACGGCTAAATCCTACCAACAGAATTACGGTCTACGTAGTATAGCATCATAATGAAACTGTAACAACGGATGACAGACTCCTTGCAATAGGTCTTAGGAATGCGAATTTGTGCTTTAAATATGGATTAATGAACACTTCATTACATTGATTCACATGCTAAGATTATAACACGGTGTGGTGTCACATAAAGGGACCGGTTACATTCCTATGAAGAAACGTTGTCACAACAGATGAACTTTTAACTAAAACGATCGTTATTAATATTCGGCATCTTTATTATTCTTGTCCACGTATTTATTTGTCAACATAATCAGCCTGGCGATAAACACATTTCGTCCGATGAGAGACCAGTTTCTTGATACCGTCACTGTGGAATGTTTGACTTTGTCGACTACAGTATGTGATCAATGAAAGAGGACCGAATTCAGTTGAGGAGTACAAATCCAACATTATACTTGAATTCCACAAAGCTTACGCTAGAAGAGATCATAAATCAAATTTTTGCTACATGCTGAAAAACTTGTTTCTAGGCAAGGAATAAGTTGACGTTATGATCAAATTCAGGCAAGTTGTGCATTCTGATGCAAGACATATTGAGCAGACGTGGCCACCATGTGCTGTTAGAGTTGACAACTTTAATTCAATGTCATATATGTCACGAATGATGACAAATCCGTGGCATCTGTCCTCTGCTTATTTTACATTAGCTGTTATCTTTAGTTCCTATACGTAGATGACTTGGTATTTATTGAACTGACGTCATTTTAACAGCTTTTTTATGGACTTTCGCTAGAACAGCAATGTTGTTTGAAGAACAAGTTGATTAATGCAGGATTTTGTACACACCCCTCTTCGAAGAATTCCAGAAACAAAATAAATTTTTTTTGTGGATGAAACCTCTGAAGAAAAAGAATTTATTTTAATTATTTCAGTAATTTTCCTGAAAATGTGGTCGTTGATTTAATCCAGAAGCATTTATGGTCTGACGAAAAGCTAAGTATTTACGTTAATTCCAATTTCTATACATTACATCTCCTAGTAACAGAAAGGGGGGGGTGAGGGGGGGTTACTTTATGCCCACAGTTTGAAAGTATTGTAATCTGGTGAGTTTGATATTTTAAAACTTTGAATAAATATTTATTGTTTTCAATTAAGTCTTCTATCAGATTCCAAATATGTTTTAAATTGTTCTGACAAACCTAACCCAAAAATTTATATTTCAGTAGTAGAAGACACTTTCTCCAATGAACGCCGTATTCAGCATTTCCAGTTTCAGGGTCTTACTTGCATTGGTATCTATTTAAAGAGTATGGTGCGAGTTAGACTCAACAACAATAAACGGAAACTGCGTTTTTCATATTTTTTCTTTGTGGTAGTCATAAAGTCGGTAGTACACAGTGCTGAAAGTTTGTTGATATTGCTGAGAGTCGGCAGAAAGGTATTTCACATCAGTACTTCTTTAATATGTTTGTTGTTAATATAAATCAACAACAATTTACTAATTTCGCTTTTTAAAGATTTTTAAGGTAGGCATAAAGTAGCCCCCCTACCCCTCTTGGTAACGCGCGCTATGGAAAATGCCTCGGAATTGCTAGGAGTTTTCCAAGTGTCTGGGTAATTTGTAAGCCAGTGGATGAAATAGAAAACACCAAATTTTGTGTTAATAATAAAGTTTATTGCATTCTAATATGAACAAATGAGTCATTGACTCACAATGAATGATTAGGTCTGATACATCTCTGAAGTGACACGGGCCGCGGCCGAGTCTGTACTGCCTTCTAGGGCAATGGAAGTCGGCAGGCTTGACTGCGCGTGTCTGCGACGCGACGCCTAGTACAGCACAGTCATGCATGTAGGAGGCGCGTGTGACTAACGGAAGGTTAATGTAATTGCACCTTGTACGTTTGCATTTAAGAAGTCACCATAATATAATGATACAATGGGAGGCAACCTCTTCCATGTACTTCATAGCAGACTGCACTTTATGGATGTAGATAGAGATGAAGAAGTAGATGCACGCTGTACAAGAAACCGCGCGATGAGCTACAGTCAAACATTACACTGCTAGAATAAATCAGAAGCGGCCAAACACCGCTCAAATTTGAGGAAATGCTACTATGAACACAAAGAACCTCAAGCTCATCGCCTGGCGGTCTCAAACAAGGCGGATTCTTTCCAAAGTGCTCAGCTGACCATCCCTGCTCACAAAAATCAGGCGTTTAATCCAATGCTGATAAGATATCCGTCGTCATCGTATGAGTCAGACGATTACTGGCGGTGTGCTTTCACCATCAAACCAATTCATTAATTTTCGCTTTATTTACATTATATATTGCTTTTAAGTATATAGTGTTGTTTGAAACGAACGAAAAGGAAAAGATGAAATCCACTAATTTGGGTTCATCCAATTAATGAAAGAAGAGGTGATGCTGGAGCTTTCTACTCTTTCGCGGATGAGCTGTGGCAGGATGACATGAAATTCATCTACTTCAGAATGTCGGTTACTTCTTTGGACAGTAACAATGGGTGGTCGGAAGAAAGCATCCAGCGCAAAAGTACCAAAATAAGTAATCATATTCAGCCGGTAGAAATGATGGCAACACCAATGACGTAAGTGTGGACAACCATTTTCAAACTAGTTTTAAACTGCGTCAAGATATCACCCCATTTTACTCCTTCCGAGTTTATTTCAGCCAATCGGACATTTTGTGCCTGCTCCTGACGCCTAAAAGTTACACGCGTACATCACGTGCATACTACGGGCATTTCCCTTGATCGGTTGCGTCGCTGGTCCATTTGTATCCATCTCGAAATTCCCCAACGCAGTTTCCTAAAGAATTTCTCCTTCGTAAGCGGCGCTGAGCCGCTACCTGTTCCCCTCGATGTAGCGCCCGGCGCATTCATTGTCCCTCTCGCCGTGGGTTACATCCTCTGTTAGCAACCTTCAGTTGTACGTGGGCCGTGACGGTGCAGCTCGCGTCTGCCCCCAAACTAAAACGTTTCTTTCAGCAGCTTTTTTCACCTTTTGCTCACTGACATGCAAAATTTGGTTATTGTGTGTTAATACTGTCGAATCGAGTGTCATCCCTTTGAATAACATACTGTACATTTTTGGTAGACAAATCTGCTCATTATCGCCGAAGTACGTCAGGTGACAAATCCTCATAAAACCTCATGCAAGGTGCGACACTGACATTCATTGAAGCTGCCACCTTACAGTTGAAATATCTAAGAACGAATACAGTTCCAAAACAGATGACAACAGGCTTCCTTCTTCACTGCTACCCACAATTATGGAACTAACCACGCAGCCAAGGCTTTCAAGGAACCGACATATTTACCAGGAAACAGCATTTTGGATATACCTCTCTTTTAGTATCTGCTGTCTGTATTTACCCATTGACGAAGGCTCAATAACCGAAGCTTGAAGATTTTTATCCAGCAATTCAACTTTTTCGAAAACGCGGGAGAAACTAGCATTTTATAAGCGAAAGCGACACTGTCTTTCGACAGCGTTGAGGCATACAGGGACACGAGTTGAATCCTAAAGACAGTTCCAGCAGAGTGGTCGAAACATCGAACAGTGAAGAAGTCTGAAAACGAATTTGATTTGGTCTAATGGCTCACGTTTCACCATATAAAACCAGGGACTAAAAAAGACATATCAATAAGGAGTTATCCGGAATGAGTGGGGAAATGGTGAGTATCATTTACATTTATGAACAAACAAATTATTACAGTATCAGAGAAATTGCGTAATTTATTGAAGGGATAGAGTTTCACAAATTGAGCAAGTCAGTAAGGCATTATTCCACCTCTGGCACCTACGTAATGACTTATATCATTTGGCATTGATTTATAGTGTTTTTGGATTTCCTCCTGAGGGATATCGTGATGTATTCTGTCCAACTGACGTGTTAGATTGTCTAAGTTCCGAGCTGGTTGAAGGGTTCTGCTGGGAATGTTGAGAACGTTATCAGTTGGGGAGAGATTCAGGGACTTTTCTGGCCATGGTAGGGTTTGGCAATCATGAAGACTAGTAGTAGAAAGTATCGCCATGTGAGAGCGGGAGTTGCCTAGAAGAATTGCTAGCCCCAGTTGGCTTGCCATGAAGGGCGACAAAACGGGGCGTAGAATATCGCTGACGCACCGCTGTGCTATAAGGGTGCCACGAAAGCCAACAAAGATGTTCTGCCAAGAAAAGAAGTGGCTCCTCAGACCGTCGCTCCAGGTTGTCGGGCTGTATGGCGAGTGACAGTCAAATTGGTATCGTACCGCTGTCCTCGGCGTCTCCAGACACGTCTTCGTTCTGGAAACTCATTGACAGACGTGGAACTATCTTCACTGATGAGTCGCACTTCGAACTGGCCCCCAATGACCAATGAAGACGAGACTGGAGATGCCCCGAACAGTGGTGGGACAATAACCTGACTGTCGCCGCCCGCTATACGGCCTGCTATAGAGCGCCATCTCTTTTGTTGTCATCCGCAGCACATTTACAGCAAAGCGGTATGTCGACGATATTCTAATTCATCCTGGGCTCACATTTCAGTAAGACAACGCCAGTCCGCATACAGCGAGAATTTCTACCACCTGTTTCCTGCTTGGCAAACCCTGCCTTGGTCAGAAATGTCGCTGCAACTATTCTCAGTTGAGAACGTTGTCAACGTTACTGGCAGGGCAATCCAACCAGCTCAGGACTTCGATGATCTAACGCGTCAATTGGAGAGGAATTTTGAATGATATTCCCCAGGAGGTTGTCCAACAACGCTATCAATCTATGCCAAGCAGAAAAACTGATTGTAATGGGACCAGAGGTGCAACGATTTTCTTTACTTTCTCAGTTTGTAAATCCCTTTCTTATGAGCTAAATCATCAATTTTTTTCTGAAATTGTAATTTTGTTTTTATCTGAAATTTTGCATTAGAGCTTAAGATTTCCATCTCATTTATATTATTCCTTCATTGTGCGATTTTCTTCTTTTCTTTTCATTTATTTTGTTAGATAGAATGTGTCAGAAAGAGGTTTACGATAAACAAGTGACGAGGACAGCCCAAATTAAGAATAACACAGAATGATTAGAATATCGACTATGAGATTATTGGTTGTAATGGTACTTGAATTACATAACCATTACGGCACCTCACCTGAACCTCTCGATACCAGTAACATTCTACTGTGTTTCTGTAGAAGTAGTTAACATATTTCTGAGACAACATTCAGATTTGATTTCATTAATGTAGAGGTATTTTGATACATCGATATGTGTATATTCCAATGGTATTATTCTTATGTGTATTCTTTCTTTTGTCACTATGATCTTTGACGTACTTGTAGCTCTGATTTTTGGGCGCGTAAGCGATTATTAGTTAGTTAGAGTCGGACCTTGATAAAGTCAAGTCTTGGACGTCATGTTGGAAAGACGCACATTGTAGTCAGCTTATAAAATGTGAACTTTAACAGTGACTGTGAAGAAGATGTTTACACGTATGTTTCGTAATGTGAAGTGATGTTTTGTGTGCTACGTGATATTTCAATAAAAGCAATTAAAAGGAAGTGTAACTTAAATTCGGAGTGCTGATTACTTTTTTTGCATCACCATTGTCCTGCAAAAGAGTTATCTTCAAGAATGTTTTGTGAAGCGCATCTACAAAACTTTTGAATATCGCAGAATAAAACCTAGGCCTCTTTGCATCCGAGCTTGGAATCATTACCACCTAGATTTTCGACGATTGAGCCATGATTATACAACGAGACCAGCGTGGGAAACACGAAAAGATGAGTGCCTAGTTTATTCAGTATTACATGAAATGACTTTATTAAGTGTGCTCTAATGACACCTGCCACGTAACAACTTTGTTGTTGCCCGAAAATGCAGTATTTAGCAGCGTGAGCAACACCACAATCATTATTAAATTTTGACCTTTGTTGTGGTAGGGTTGTTATATGGTAGAGCATTGAAGGAGACATTTAGCACAAAACAGGAAAATACTGGAGACAGCATGATACTACAATACGTAAATAAATAGTGGTTGACTATTACCGTGATTGTGGACACGATGTGAGTTTGTTTACTGAAATGAAATCGACAGTCACGTAAAAACACAGGTCAGTTCCGCCTGTCAGAGGACGGGATGAGTGGCAGCGACGTGTGAATGCCGGCTGCTGCGCCTGACAGGGGGCTATGTCAGGGCAGGGCAGACCGTGGAGCCGCGGGTCACGTGATGACACGGCAGGTGAAGCGCCGGAGAGCCGTTCAATTTAGCGGCGCCCACCTCACTGCGTGCAGGCGATAAGTCCTCCGGAAAGGCCCTGGCAGCGCTCTGGCCGGCTGCTCAAGCAGCGGCCTGAAATACGGCGCCTTAAATCTCGCGCCCACGCTGCATCAGCGGGGTCACACTGGCGGCGATTCATTCCTCTCGCGACGGAAGCGCTGCCACCATACGACTTTTTTTGTCATGTACGGATCCTTAACTTTTCAGCTCTGATTGCTGTGTAAACTACAAGAAAGAGCTAGGAACGGGTCTGATAATACATACTGCAACCGGAGAAGCTTTTTACTGCATAAACAATGGCACTGCATCATTCGTACAGTAAATAAAATATTAATACAGCTCACACAGTTCTTCGCTGCGGAATGCTGGTATAAAAGTTACTCGTTGTTCAAAACACGGTACGTTTTAGTACTAATCGAGCTTAAAAGAAATTTCGCCATCTTCATCGTCTTCTGGAGCTCATTCACTGACCACTTGTGCATCTCATGTATTAATATAGTCATTACCCCTCCTCAATCGACTGACCTTGGGGTCTTTTACTCTAGTGAAATAGTATAGCTCTGCCGTCCTTCCCTCACCCACCCGCATAGCATGGGCTTTTGTATCACAGTAGAAAGAATACAACTGTCCTACACTATAGCTCTCCTACAACACCTTGGGTGTGCTGGCTCAGAACTATGGGCAAAGAAAAGAACAGAGACCACACCAATCACCAACACTTCTCTTTGAAATAGTTTTATATTCTTGTTCGTTGTCAATATTTATAGCTGTTAGTAATGCCTGATGTTATAAGGAATGCAGACTTTTGTCTTTACGCATTTTAGCAGAAGATCAGAAAAGTGTTTTAATACCTAAACCACATTTACACAACATAGATAAGGTAAGATGACTAGCTAATTTCGTTTGTACGTAACATCCGGCTCAAGATTTGTAAGCAACCAACAAGACAAAAAAACTACAGAAAATCGCCTTTGAAAGACCTCTTAACAAAGTAAATATACAAGATAAAAATGTTTGGATGAGGTAGAAAATACAAATGTATATCCTACTACTCTTGTAAAACCCGTGATACACAAAAAGGGATCTACATCACTGTCGACATCACAGCGTTGCATAGAATTAAAATTTGTGTTTTTAGTGTTACCTACCATGCGTACATTTAATGTGGGGTGACCCCGAACTTTATACACCAGTCCATCATGTCCTCACATTTGTTTTTGTAGGAGGCAACGTGAATAAGAAGCGTTTTGAAGCTAATAGCGACAACAAGAATAAGCCAGGCTGTATACCTTAAGAAATATACTAAAACAAGCAAATATATTAGTAACAAAGGCCTTCGTCTTACCAAATAATTTAAAAAAAGTTTAAAATAACTGAAGGGAACAACAATACAAAGTCAAGACCGTATCATTCATGTTAAAAAGTCCTCATACCACTTATTGAACAGCTATCCCGTACAAGAGTCATTTGCAAATGAACAAAACAAGAGTCCAGTGTTACCCACAAAAATTTAGCAATATACTATCTCTTATGAAGAGGAGGTTGAACGAACTGGCTGTACTACTTACATCAATCATTAAGTTGTAAGAGTGTGAAAGCTTAGTTGAGGGTAAAAAGATTTTATACGGAATGGTATATCACCAGACTCATGCATACTACACATCAACGTCACAAGTCGTTATGTTGTCGCTTACACCAATAATTTTAGAAATTCTGATGGAACGTTATCCATCGCTTCTGCCTTATTTGATTTTAAGTCTTCCAGAGCTCTTTAAAATTCTGATTCTAATACTATACCTCGTATGTCGCTTAAGTGACGATTCCTGTTTCTCCTTCTATTACATTAGACCGGACTTCTCGCTTGTAGTGGCCCTCAACGTACTCTTTCCACCTATCTCTCCTCTGCATTTAACAGTGGAATTCATTTTGCACTCTTAACGTTGCCACCTTGGTTTTCATTTCACCGAAGGCTGTTTTGACTGAGTGAGTCCTCCAGACAGTCATTTCTTTTTCGATTTCTTCACATTTTCCATGCAGCCATTTCGCCTTACTTCCCTGCATTTCTGTTTATTTCATTCCTAAGCGACTTATATTTCTGACCTCCTCAACGTTTTTGTACTTCCTTCTCTCATCGATCAAGTGAAGCATATCTTCTGTTACCCACGATTTCTTCGAAATTTCCTTCTTTGTGCCTGTGTTTTCTTTTCCAACTTCCTTTATTGTCCTCTTTAGAGATGTCCATTTCTCTTCAACTTAACTGCCAACTGAGCTTTTCCTTATGGCAGAATCTACGGCCTTACAGAACTCCAAGCTTACATCTTCATTCCATAATATTTCTACACTCCTGGAAATGGAAAAAGAACACATTGACACCGGTGTGTCAGACCCACCATACTTGCTCCGGACACTGCGAGAGGGCTGTACAAGCAATGATCACACGCACGGCACAGCGGACACACCAGGAACCGCGGTGTTGGCCGTCGAATGGCGCTAGCTGCGCAGCATTTGTGCACCGCCGCCGTCAGTGTCAGCCAGTTTGCCGTGGCATACGGAGCTCCATCGCAGTCTTTAACACTGGTAGCATGCCGCGACAGCGTGGACGTGAACAGCATGTGCAGTTGACGGACTTTGAGCGAGGGCGTATAGTGGGCATGCGGGAGGCCGGGTGGACGTACCGCCGAATTGCTCAACACGTGGGGCGTGAGGTCTCCACAGTACATCGATGTTGTCGCCAGTGGTCGGCGGAAGGTGCACGTGCCCGTCGACCTGGGACCGGACCGCAGCGACGCACGGATGCTCGCCAAGACCGTAGGATCCTACGCAGTGCCGTAGGGGACCGCACCGCCACTTCCCAGCAAATTAGGGACACTGTTGCTCCTGGGGTATCGGCGAGGACCATTCGCAATCGTCTCCATGAAGCTGGCCTACGGTCCCGCACACCGTTAGGCCGTCTTCCGCTCACGCCCCAACATCGTGCAGCCCGCCTCCAGTGGTGTCGCGACAGGCGTGAATGGAGGGACGAATGGAGACGTGTCGTCTTCAGCGATGAGAGTCGCTTCTGCCTTGGTGCCAATGATGGTCGTATGCATGTTTGGCGCCGTGCAGGTGAGCGCCACAATCAGGACTGCATACGACCGAGGCACACAGGGCCAACACCCGGCATCATGGTGTGGGGAGCGATCTCCTACACTGGCCGTACACCACTGGTGATCGTCGAGGGGACACTGAATAGTGCACGGTACATCCAAACCGTCATCGAACCCATCGTTCTACCATTCCTAGACCGGCAAGGGAACTTGCTGTTCCAACAGGACAATGCACGTCCGCATGTATCCCGTGCCACCCAACGTGCTCTAGAAGGTGTAAGTCAACTACCCTGGCCAGCAAGATCTCCGGATCTGTCCCCCATTGAGCATGTTTGGGACTGGATGAAGCGTCGTCTCACGCGGTCTGCACGTCCAGCACGAACGCTGGTCCAACTGAGGCGCCAGATGGAAATGGCATGGCAAGCCGTTCCACAGGACTACATCCAGCATCTCTACGATCGTCTCCATGGGAGAATAGCAGCCTGCATTGCTGCGAAAGGTGGATATACACTGTACTAGTGCCGACATTATGCATGCTCTGTTGCCTTTGTCTATGTGCCTGTGGTTCTGTCAGTGTGATCATGTGATGTATCTGACCCCAGGAATGTGTCAATAAAGTTTCCCCTTCCTGGGACAATGAATTCACGGTGTTCTTATTTCAATTTGCAGGAGTGTATATTACGCTTCTTTGTGGACAGGTTCTTCCTGACTAGTCTCTTAAACATCAGCCTACTCTTCATCATTACTAGATTGCGATTTGGGTCTGTATTTTCTCCTAAATACTTACAATCCAGTATCTCATTCCGAAATCTATGCCTGACCATGATGTGATCTAACTGAAATCTGCCCGTAACTCCCGGCTTTCCCAGTATGTCTCCTCCTCTAGTGATTTGAACAGAATATACGCTATTCCAGACTGAACTTTACTGCTGAACTCAAATAATCTTTCTCCTCTCTCCAAGCCCATAGTCTTCCGGAACCCTTAATTCTACTCCTTTCCCTACAACTGCATTCCAGTCTTCCATGACACTTAGATTTTCATCTTCCTTTACGTACTGAATTACCTGTTTACTTTCAGTTTGCGACGTCGACATGTATACCTGAACTATCTTTTTCAGTGTTGGTTTGCTGCCGATTCTGATGAGAACAAACCTACCACTGAACTGTTCACAATAACTCACTGTCTGCCCTGTCTTCTTATTCTGTTCACAGTAACTCACTCTCTGCTCTATCTACCTATTCATAACTAATATTACTCCCGTCATACAATTTTCTGCTGGCGTTGGTATTACCCCATGCTCATCTCACCAGAAATACCTGTCTTCTTTCTATTCAAATTCACTGACGGGCACTACATCCACATTTAGCCTTTGCATTTCCCTCTTCAGATTTTCTAGCTGCCCCAACACATTCAAACTTTTGACATTGTACACCCCGACACGTAGACTGTTATACTTTCGTTGGTTGTTCAATCTCTTTCTCATCATGGTCACCCTCCCCTCCACCCGCCCCCCCCCCCCCCTCCCACAGGGAGACTATTCTGAAATATTTTATCAATGAAGAAATCATCATGACACTTTTTCAGATACAGGCCACAAGCCCTGTGGGTACACATTAACACATTATGTGTCTTTAATGCAGTGATTTCCATTGCCCCCTGCATTCCCATGCTGTAACTTGAAACGGTTTGTCATGTTTATGAAGACCTTAGTCTTCATCAGTCTTTGTAATTTCAGGATATAGACGCTACACGTACAAAATGAATGTTGTAATTTCAAATGAAATAATAAAACAGACACTGAGGTGACAAAAGTCGTGGGATACCTCTTAATATCGTGACGGTCATCTTCCTGCCGGGCGTAGCATGGACACAACGAGTCTGTAGAGGTCCCCTACAAATGTATTGAGCCCTGCTGCCTCTATAGCCAGCCCTGTTTGTGGTTGTGTTGCCGGCGCAGGACTTTACGCACGAACTGACCTCTCGATTAGTCTCATAAATGTTCGATGGGATTCAAGTCGAGCGATCTCGGTGGCCAAATCATTCATTCGAACTGTCCAGAACATTCATCAAGCCAACTGCAAACACTGCTCGTAGAAATAGTAAACAGCTAACCAGTTGCAAACTGGAAAGGTTATTAAAACCCTTTTACTATGTTTCAGCATTTATAAAAACTTCTTCTTCAGAAGCACATATGGACAACTGGATTATGCGTTATGTCAGAGGTACGTTAAATATAGCCGAAAGGCTTCAGTAAAATATAAAATTTCACCTCCACAATAAATTAAAACAAAAGCTAATAATTGTGGCCTGGTAACGTGGCGGAAGGTCATCGACGAAAATTCTGCCTTAATTGTCAATAATAAATAGATGGGTGGCTGCATATGGTCTCCACGTAGACAAGATAATCATTTCCAGTCAATGATTGGTTCAGTTGGACCAGAGGATCTAGTCCATTCCACGTAAACTAGGCCCACACCATTGTAGAGGCGCCACCAGCATACACAGCGCCTTAATGACAACTTTGGTGCACAGCTTCGTGACGTCTGCGACACTCGAACCCTACTTCGAGCTCTTACCAGCCGAAATCTGGATTCATCTGACGAGTCCACGGTTTTCCAGTCGTCGAGGGTCCAATCGACGTGACCGCAAACCCAGGAGAGATGCTGTTAGCGAAGGCACTCGTGTCCGCCATCAGCTGCCAAAGCCCATTAACGCCAAATTTCACCTCACTCTTGTAACATATGCGTTCGTCGTGCGTCCCACATTGGTTTCTGCCGTTATTTCACGCATTCTTGCTTGTCTGTTAGCACTGACAACTCCACGCAAACGCCACTGCTTTCGGTCGTTAAGTGAAGGCCGTCGGCCACTACTTTGTTCGTGGGGAGAGGTAATGCCTTACAGTTGGCATTCTCGGCACACTATTGACAGTGTGAATCTCGGAATATTGAATTCTCTGACGATTTCGGAAATGTAATGTCCCATGCGTCTGGATATGACCACCATTCCGCGTTCACACTCTGTTACGTAATTCCCGTCCTGTGGCCATAATCAAGTCTGAAAACCTTTTCACATGAATCACCTGAGTACAAATGACAGCTCCGCCAATGCACTGCCCTTTTATATCCTGTGTATGCGATCCTACAGTCATCTGCATATGTGCATATCGCTATTCCATTAGTTCTGTTCCCTCAGAGTATTAAACTTCTGTTACTGGCAGAAACCTGTAAAGTGTTCCAAGGTACAACCACAAGTCTTTCCCCTATTACCGAGGATGTTAAACGAATTACATCATGCGTAGCATTCATAAAAATTTTCTGAATTCAACAATAAAAAATCTAATACTGTTCACACAGTTCAGAAAAGTCAGGAGGTAACGACGTTTGTACATAAAACGTTCATTCCTAGAATGTCGACACGAATTTATCTTAAAAATAAAGTCTCATTCACACAAAAACTAAAAACGGGAAGTAAACCACTTATACATAAGTAGATGACAGAAATGCGGAAGTTTGCAGTTAGCCATTTTAGTGCCACCTTCTGTGCTAACCTGTTAAATCTGAACACTGTAACGCCGATTTATCTCACTCAAAGCAGCAAAAAAAAAAAAAAAAAAAAAAAAAAATCTTGTGGTTGAGCTGGAGAACTTGTGTCTTGCTGCAAGATTGTCTTAATACTTCATCAGCTTCGAAGGCGAAGATGAAATTGAAGTCCGAGAAATAGAAGTGTAGGGTCTCATGGGTCCAGAATCGAATTCTGTGTGTGTATGTGTGTTTGTGTGTATGTGCGTGTATTTGTGTGTGTGTCAGCGTGCGCGCGCTTGTGGGTTGGTGTGGAATCAGAGGGAGCGAGAAGGCGCAGGTGGCGAAGGCAGACCGAAGATGCCCCATAAATATTAAGTGAAAGGCGACTGCCAAATTTTGGCTGTACGTCATAAACTTAGGGCTACTGCTGCTACGTAACCCTGTCATGTATTGCGGTAAAGTAAACTGAAGGACGACTACTTTCTTTGAAGGCAAAGCTTTGCATGACTTTCAGGAACTGTTTCGTGCTGAAGAAGTGTTGTGACCTTAAAAAGAAAATTTTTATTTACGAAACCATAATTTCTTCTATTTTTGTAATAGTATGGTAGAGTAATTTTTTATGACTGAGCAAATCTACAAATGTAATTCAATATCTGATAGATACAGCTGTGTAGTATTATGAGATACATTTCCCCCATTTCGAAGGCCAAGAAAATATGTCTACAACAAGAACATTTTTAACTAATTATGCACATTTGTTAAATGGTAATTGCTGTCGATCAACAATTATTGTATACTGTTTTCGAGTAGAGACATAGCACTAAATATTTACAGGTGAGTATTTGATTTCACTGGAAGCTGTTTATGCTTCTTTATTTAAGAGTCGCTATCTTGTAGCTGTCCAGTTGCCGCTCCACATTTCTGGTTTAGCTATTGTAGTATTTTAATTCTAATTTAATACGACATAACAAATAATATTCCTACTCCTCTTGTTTCTGTCTGGGGCAGAAACAGGAAACTGTTTTTAAGAAGGACTTGATTACAATTCACTAGTCATTTGCCGTCCATAAGAAACAAGTATTACATGCAATTCTGTTATACGAGTACGATGCCAGTGTTCAGTGCAGTCACAATGAACTTCACAGAACATTAATTAGAGAGAAAACAGACCTTCTTAACAGTGAATCTAGACGCCACTGACTCACTAAAATAACGCAAACTATACAGTATGTAGCTTATTTCTTTATAGTCTGTCAACAAGAAATGTGAATTCAGTGTTATAGAAACATAAGATCACACTTCCAAAGCAATAAGCACAAAATAAGACACCAGAACAGGACGCAAGGAGGAGACAAGTGACTTTCATAGAAGAAGCTGCCAATCACCTTCTATAACTCTTGTCTTATGATAGAGCATTATTTTTCAATCATTAACCAAGAGTGAGGGCAATCGGAAACATCTCTCTGCTCAGAAAACTCAAGAAGTAAATAGTCTGTTACCAATTTAAATCAACTTGTTCCTAGTTAACTTAAATCAATTTATCTCAATATCGACCTACCACAAAACATCCACGAATAAAGCTAACAGCACTGAAGAAGAATGCGACAGGATCAAAATGTCTATTTTGGCGGAATGGAGATCCTTATGTGACTGAAAAAGTAAGTTTTGCATCTTTTACATGTTTTATCGCGTGACAACCCTCGTTATGTATGCGGAACTTCTAGCAATGCGTAAGATAAAACGGCGTTTACAGTAAGGCAAGGAATTTGTTAAATTCATTGTCATATTGAGAGAAGCACGCAAGTTGCGGATCTCTGTTCTTCATTCAGATGGCTCTCGAATGCAAAAAATTCAATTTTGCTGCTAGTATGTGGGACCGTGTTTCGTATCGAGAAACTTAACCTCTTACCTGTGTTTACATTCAACGCTGACCAGTTGCAGCTGTAGCGGCGCATCGAAAGCTAATTACTAATTAATTGTGTGTGTATAGTGGTTTTATTTAGGAACTTTAGTAGTCTTCAACCGGTGTTCTTGGTGTTTTCTGGTGAAATAATTTCAGAAGAACCTTTTGGGAACTGTTTTCAGTTACGTTATTGTGTCATTAGACGTTTGATTCTCTTTCTGTATTAGGCTTTTGTTATATTCTCATTTGTTGTTGATTAATACTGTTAATAATAGTAGTTATCTCCCTTGTAGAGTAAGTCTGTGATTATTGTAGTCAGGTTTTTAACATCATCTTATTGTAGTAGCGGAACTTAGATAAGTAGTTTTCTTGTTTCAATAAGTGTAAAATTTTACCATGAGTGAGAAGTGTGAGCTTTGCCGTAGGTTCGTGAGTAGTGGATTGCGGTGTGAGACTTGTTCGAAGTATTTTCACTGGGGGGTGAATGCAGTGGGGAAGCCACTGGGCATTCTGGTGAGATCCTCTCCTGGAACTGCAGGCTATGTAGCAAGAGTAAGTTGACAGAGGAGGAGGAGCGTAAGATCTGTGCCCTTCAGGTGCAGTTGAAAAACGCACAGGAGGAGCTAGATAGGACGAGGAGCGAGAAGGGGGTTGGGGAATGGGAGCTGGCTGTTGGCAGGAGATCTGCTTGGAGAAGATTTTCAGATAGTTCTACTATTGGTGTTTGCAATAGATGTGACCATCTGTCAGAGTCTAGTATAGAGGAATCTCTAGTAGCTGTAGATGTAGGAAGTATGGAGCAGACCTCAGCAGTTACGGTGGCTACGACAGTTGCAAAGTCGAAGAGAAAGAAGAAGGTTTGCTGTTAGGTAGTTCTCATGGTAGAGGTGTAGGCCAGCAGTTGCAGGAAGTATTGGGGAGTGAGTACCAGGTCACCAGCATTGTGAAGCCTAATGCAGGAATGGCTCAGGTGACTGTTAACATAGGGGGGTTATGTAGGGATTTTAATAAAGAGGATCAGGTAGTGATTGTGGGTGGGGCTGGTAATGGTATTGATAGGGATGGGGAGTATGGCATAGATGGTGACCTGGAAAAGATAGCCACGCAGACTGGCAACACGAATGTGCATTTCGTGGAACTGTTTCAGCATCACGATCGGCCTCATCTTAATACAACCGTCAGGCGTAATAACATGAGACTTGGGGGTGCGCTGATGACAGAAAGCATGAGTCACATTTCAGTGGTGTGGGTGGAGTCTATCAGCAGGACGGGTTTCACTAGACGTGGCCTGCACCTCAACAGGTATGGGAAGGGGAGGCTGTCAAAGATTATAGGTTACAGCATAGGTGGGGGGTGGTGGGGTCACTCATGGGAAAATTCCAGCAGTAGTGGGTGTTAGAGCTGCACCTTTTTTAGATTGAAGTCAGCTGATAGGTATTCCTGCTCAAGAGAAGTCTCTCTAACAAAGGAACCACTTTTGACAAAGCTTAGGTATCCGAGTAATGAGGGAATTAGTATATTTCATCAAAATATACAAGGTTCAAAATGGTTCAAATGGCTCTGAGCACTATGGGACTCAACATCTATGGTCATCAGTCACCTAGAACTTAGAACTACTTAAACCTAACTAACCTAAGGACAGCACACAACACCCAGCCATCACGAGGCAGAGAAAATCCCTGACCCCGCCGGGAATCGAACCTGGGCACCCGGGCGTGGGAAGCGAGAACGCTACCGCACGACCACGAGATGCGGGCTAAAATATACAAGGTATTAGAGATAAAGTTAGTGAACTGCTTATAGATGTTGACTCTGAAATTATTGGTATATCTGAACACTTCTTAAATAAGAAGATAATTCAGAGGCTTCCTTTACCAGGATACAGATTGGCTGGCAGCTTTTCTAGGAGCTCTTTGCGGTGTGGGGGAGTAGCCATGTATGTGAAAAACGGCATCCCATTTGAGTCAATTGATGTTTCAAAGTACTGCACTGAAAAGATGTTTGAATGTCGTGCAGGTGTGGTTAAATTTAATGGAGCTAAACTTCTAACTGTTGTTATTTATAGATCCCTAGACTCCGACTTCACAACATTTTTGCTAAAGCTAGAGGAGGTTCTTGGTTCACTTTATAAGAAATACAAAAAGTTAGTTATATGTGGCGACTTAAACATTAATTGTATAAGTGATTGTGCAAGGGAAAGGATGCTGGTAGACCTCCTTCATTCAAATAATCTTATGAAAACCGTATTCTTTCCAACGAGAGTGCAAGGGAACAGTAGAACATCCATAGACAACATTTTTGTTCATTCCTCATTACTAGAAGGGCATTCTGTTAGCAAAAAGGTGAATGGCCTTTCAGATCATGATGCACAAATTCAACTCTAAAAGATTTTTGTGCTGCAACACATGTTAAATATAGTTATCAACTGTTTAGGAAAGCTGATCCAGTTGCTGTAGAGACCTTTGTAAACCTTATCAAGGAACAAGAGTGGCAAGATGTTTACAGCAGTCACCGGCCGAAGTGGCCATGCGGTTCTAGGCGCTGCAGTCCGGAACCGCAAGACCGCTATGGTCGCAGGTTCGAATCCTGCCTCGGGCATGGATGTGTGTTATGTCCTTAGGTTAGTTAGGTTTAACTAGTTCTAAGTTCTAGGGGACTAATGATCTCAGAAGTTGAGTCCCATAGTGCTCAGAGCCATTTTGTTTATAGCGCTGATACAGTAGATGATAAATATAATGATTTTCTCAAGACTTTTCTCGTGCTCTTTGAAAGTTGCTTTCCGTTAGAACGTTCAAAACAGTGTACGAGCACAAACAGGCAGCCTGGGTGGCTGACTAGAGGGATAAGAATATCTTGTAGAACAAAGTGGCAATTATATTAAAACGTTAGAAACATGCAAAATCTAAATGCCGTAGCCCATTACAAACAGTATTGTAATGTGCTTAAAAATGTTATTAGGAAGGCAAAAATTATGTGGTATGCAGATAGAATAGCTAAGTCTCAGGATAAAATTAAAACCATATGGTCAGTCGTAAAGGAAGTGGCTGGTCTGCAGAGACAGGTCGCGGATATACAATCAGTGCGTAGTGGGAATGTCCGTGTTACTGATAAGTCGCGTATATGTACAATATTTACTAATCACTTTCTGAATATAGCAGGTGAACTAAAGAAACCTAGTTCCAACAGGGAATCACATAGCGCTCTTAGAAAAAAGTGTTCCGAGACTGTTATCTGAAATGCTCCTCCATGATACTGACAAGAGGGAGATTGAGTTAATAATTAAATCACTGAAGACCAAGAACTCTCATTGATATGACGGGGTATCTAGCAGAATACTGAAGTATTGTTCTATATATGTCAGCCCAGTACTTAGCCATATCTGTATCTTTTCCTTTAGGAGTGGTCGGTTTCCTGACATATTAAAGTACTCGGTAGTGAAGCCACTTTATAAAAAGGGAGACAGGGATAATGTTGACAATTTTAGACCTATTTCTATGCCATCGGTGTATGCTAATGTTATCGAGAAGCTTGTATATACAAGGTTACTGGAGCATTTAAATTCACATAATTTGCTGTCAAATGTACAGTTTGGTTTTAGAAACTTCTCTTTTCTCTGTGAGGTTTTGGACGGATTAAATAAAAGGTTGCGAACGCTAGATGTTTTCTTTGATTTGACGAAGGCTTTTGAATGTGTTGACCACAAAATATTACTGCAGAAGTTGGACCATTATGGAGTAAGGGCAGTAGCTTACAATTGGTTCGCCTCTTACTTTAAGAACAGAAAGCAGAAGGTAATTCTCCGCAATATTGAGAGTGTTAGTGATGTTCAGTCCCAATGGGGCACTGTTAAGTGGGGCGTTCCACATGGGTCGGTGCTGGGGCCACTGCCATTTCTTATTTATATAAATTATATGCCTTCTAATATTACAGGTGATTAAAAAATATTTCTGTTTACTCATGACACCAGCTTGGTAGTGAAGGATCTTGTGTGTAATATTGAAACACTGTCAAATAATGTAGTTCATGAAATACGTTTGTGGCTTGTGGAAAATAATTTGATGCTAAATCACATTAAGACTCAGTTTTTACAGTTTCTATCTCACAGTTAAAAAAGGAACCGATATTTTGATCAGACATAATGGGCATATTATAAGCGAGACGGAACAGTTCAAGTTCCTAGGCGTTCGGATAGATAGTAAGCTGTTGTGGAAAGCCCATGTCCAGGATCTTGTTCAGAAACTAAATGCTGCTTTATTTACCATTAGAACAGTATCTGAAATAAGTGACAGTTCAACACGAAAAGTAGTCTACTTCGCATATTTTCATACACTTATGTCGTATGGTATTATTTTTTGGGGTAATTCTTCTGATTCAAAAAGGGTATCTTTGGCTCAAAAATGGGCTGTTCGAGATACATGTGGTGTAAGTTCGAGAACCTCTTGCCGACCCCTATTCAATAGTCTGGGAATTCTGACATAGCCCTCACAGTATATATTTTCTAAATGATTAATGGAAAATCTCATATAAAGATGTGAAACAAATACTAATAAAGAGATAGAGGGGCTGGCCAGTACTTACCTCAGCTCAGTACAGCCGATAGATACACATAAAACAGAACCGAAAATTACATACCTAGCTTTCGGAACAGATGTTCCTTCATCAGGGAGGAGAGAGGGGAAAGAAAGGGTAGAAGGGAAAGGAGATTCAGTTACTCACAACCCAGGCTATGAAGCAACAGGGAAAGGAAAATAGGGATGGTAGCAAGGATGGAGGCATGGTTGTCAGAGGGAAGCCAAAGATATTCTACTGTAAAAACTGTGCCAGCTTCAAACCAAAGAGGATGCATACAGAAGTAATGAGGTATGTAGTATAAAGATAAACACAACTATGTAGGATGAAAAGATGCGTGAATGGCTAAAGAGGAAAGGGAAAGAGGAGAAGACTGAAGAGTAAATGGGAGTGAGGTTGTTTAACGTAGGTTCAGTCCAGGGGGATGGCGGGATGAAAGGATGTGTTGGAGTGCAAGTTCCCATCTCCGCAATTCAGAGGGACTGGTGTTGGGTGGGAGAAGCCAAATGGCACATACGGTGTAGCAGGTTCCTAGGTCCCTAGAATTATGCTGGAGGGCATGCTCCGCTACTGGGTATTGGGCATCTCCTAGGCGGACAGTATGTCTGTGTCCGTTCATGCGCTCAGCCAGTTTAGTTGTTGTCATGCCGATGTAAAAGGCTGTGCAGTGCAGGCATGTCAGTTGATAAATGACATGTGTAGTTTCACATGTGGCCCTGCCTTGAATTGTGTATGTTTTACCAGTAGCAGGGCTGGAGTAGGTGGTTGTGGGGGGATGCATGGGGCAGGTTTTGCAGCGGGGTCGGTTACAGGGGTAGGAACCGCTGGGTAGAGAAGGTGGTCTGGGAATATTGTAGGGTTTAACAAGGATGTTACGGAGGTTAGGGGGGCGACGAAAGGCAACTCTGGGTGGTGTGGGGAGAATTTTGTCAAGGGATGATCTCATTTCAGGGGTTGACTTGAGAAAGTCATATCCCTGGCGGAGTAATTTGTTGATGTTTTCGAGGCCAGGATAATATTGGGTGACAAGGGGGATGCTTATGTGTGGTCTGGGGGTAGGAACATTGTTGTTGGACGGGGAGGAATGTATTGCTCGGGAGATCTGTTTGTGGACAAGGTCTGCAGGATAGTTGCGGGAGAGGAAAGCACGGGTCAGGTTATTAGTGTAATTGTTGAGGGATTCATCACTGGAGCAGATGCGTTTGCCACGAATACCTAGGCTGTAGGGAAGGGAGCGTTTGATGTGGAATGGATGGCAGCTATCAAAGTGAAGGTACTGTTGTTTGTTTGTGGGTTTGATATGGACAGAGGTGTGGATGTGAGCTTCAACAAGACGAAGGTCAACATCCAGGAAGGTGGCTTGGGTTTTGGAGAAGGACCAGGTGAAATTCAGATTCGAAAAGGAGTTGAGGTTATGGAGGAAATTAAGGAGTGTTTCTTCACCATGAGTCCAGACCACAAAGATGTCATCTATAAACCTATACCAGGCCAGGGGAAGCAGCTGTTGGGTCTTCAGGAAAGCCTCCTCCATGCGGCCCACGAAGAGGTTGGCATAGGACGGAGCCATCCTGGTTCCCATGGCCGTTCCCCTGATTTGTTTGTAGGTCTGGCCTTCAAAAGTGAAGTAGTTATGGGTGAGGATGAAGTTGGTGAGTGTGATAAGGAATGAGGTTTTTGGAAGATCTTCGGGTGGGCGTTGGGAGAGGTAGTGCTCAAGGGCAGAGAGACCATGGGTATGTGGGATGTTTGTGTAAAGGGATGTAGCATCTATGGTGACAAGAAAGGTTTCAGGTGGGAGAGGAGTGGGAATGGATTTGAGGCGTTCTAGGAAGTGGTTTGTGTCTTTGATGTAGGATGGGAGTCTTCGGGTGATAGGTTGGAGGTGCTGGTCTACTAGAGCTGAGATACGTTCGGTTGGGGCTTTGAAGCCTGATACAATGGGACGGCCAGGATGGTTCTCTTTGTGGATTTTGGGTAATAGGTAGAAGGTAGGGGTACGTGGCTCAGGTGGAATGAGTAAGTCTATGGAAGCCGTTGTGAGGCCTTGTGAGGGACCTTGGATTTTTAGGATTTTTTGCAGCTCAGTCTGGATGGAGGGAATGGGATCCTGGGTAACAGCTTTGTAGGTTGAGGTGTCGGAGAGTTGACGCAGTCCTTCTGCCACATACTCCACACGGTCAAGTACGACAGTTGTGGAGCCTTTATCTGCCGGGAGGATGACAATAGAGAGGTCTATTTTCAGCTCCTTAATGGCACGGGATTCAGCTGGGGTGATGTTGGGGGTTGTTGGGATGTTCTTCAAGAAGGACTGGGAGAGATTGTTCCACACCTACCAGTATCATCCATTTCCGTCGATTTCTTGTTGCTGGCGATATTTTTGTGCCATTGGCTATCTTTCTCTGCCACAAGAAAATTTTTTGGGACATTTCTGCGCCACCCGCGATCTTTTTTGCGGCACTTGCGTTCTTTTTTGCGGCACGCGCGATCTTTTTTGCGGCACGCGCGATCTCGTCCTTCCCTCCCCGTTTTATTCCCTCTTATGATTACTATTTCAACTTTAGTTATTTAATTTCTCTACCCACCAGTTACCCACTATGTACCCTAATCCTATACCACATTATTTACATTCATTCCGGAAACATGCATTCACCGTAGCCAAACTGCAATCCCACATACTTTTCCTCCGGTCCTGCTTAACCTTTGGAATTATCCCTAAAGGGCTTACCTTAACAGTTCCCATCTCCGGGTGCAATTCCTCCTTCCACCAGTCTCTCCTGGACTTCCAGAACCTTCAATCCTTAGCCCTTACCCAACTTGTCCTGAATCTCTACACTACTTCATGTAACCACCACTCCCAACAGCTCCTATCTCTCTTCAAAGTCCTTCGCCTCTCAAACCCTTGCTTGGAGAACACACTCAGGAACATCATCCTAGAAGCCAGCTGCAAACTTAAGTTCCATGCCACACACCACCTGAAAAAACTATCCACAGTGCTAGTGCAACAACTAAGAAGTGGGGTCCCTCTCCCTATCCCTCACAAACACCAACCACAACAGAACCTTCAACAAACCCCCCTCATAGCCAACAAACCTAGCCTAGCCATCCTACTCAATCTCCCCATCCCAGCACATACCCCACACAGACCAAATCTCAATTATAACCACAGTCAAATGCCACATATCACTAGTCCCAATTCAGTCCTAAACCTCTCATCCAGATCCCTCTCTCCTCCAGAGACATCTGTTCTGTCAAAAGGCTTAACCTTTAGCCCCACGCCTAAATTCAACCACACTGGCCTGGTTAAAGATCTCTTCTCATTCACCCAGAACCTCAACTGGAAATATCACTTCACTACTCAAACACAGCCCCCAAATACTAGACCCAGTGTTGAACCCTGTCTAGAACAGTTCCGACTGCCTTCCCAAAGGGATCCTCCTCCCCTCCCCCAAAACCATCCCTTGCAGACATTTCAGGAATTCCTCACATCCAGTGTTGCCTCCCAGTCCTTCTTGAAGAACATCCCAACAACCCCCAACATCACCCCAGCTGAATCCCGTGCCATTAAGGAGCTGAAAATAGACCGCTCTATTGTCATCCTCCCGGCAGATTAAGGCTCCACAACTGTCGTACTTGACCGTGTGGAGTATGTGGCAGAAGGACTGCGTCAACTCTCCGACACCTCAACCTACAAAGCTGTTACCCAGGATCCCATTCCCTCCATCCAGACTGAGCTGCAAAAAATCCTAAAAATCCAAGGTCCCTCACAAGGCCTCACAACGGCTTCCATAGACTTACTCATTCCACCTGAGCCACGTACCCCTACCTTCTACCTATTACCCAAAATCCACAAAGAGAACCATCCTGGCCGTCCCATTGTAGCAGGCTTCAAAGCCCCAACCGAACGTATCTCAGCTCTAGTAGACCAGCACCTCCAACCTATCACCCGAAGACTCCCATCCTACATCAAAGACACAAACCACTTCCTAGAACGCCTCAAATCCATTCCCACTCCTCTCCCACCTGAAACCTTTCTTGTCACCATAGATGCTACATCCCTTTACACAAACATCCCACATACCCATGGTCTCTCTGCCCTTGAGCACTACCTCTCCCAACGCCCACCCGAAGATCTTCCAAAAACCTCATTCCTTATCACACTCACCAACTTCATCCTCACCCATAACTACATCACTTTTGAAGGCCAGACCTACAAACAAATCAGGGGAACGGCCATGGGAACCAGGATGGCTCCGTCCTATGCCAACCTCTTCGTGGGCCGCATGGAGGAGGCTTTCCTGAAGACCCAACAGCTGCTTCCCCTGGCCTGGTATAGGTTTATAGATGACATCTTTGTGGTCTGGACTCATGGTGAAGAAACACTCCTTAATTTCCTCCATAACCTCAACTCCTTTTCGAATCTGAATTTCACCTGGTCCTTCTCCAAAACCCAAGCCACCTTCCTGGATGTTGACCTTCGTCTTGTTGAAGCTCACATCCACACCTCTGTCCATATCAAACCCACAAACAAACAACAGTACCTTCACTTTGATAGCTGCCATCCATTCCACATCAAACGCTCCCTTCCCTACAGCCTAGGTATTCGTGGCAAACGCATCTGCTCCAGTGATGAATCCCTCAACAATTACACTAATAACCTGACCCGTGCTTTCCTCTCCCGCAACTATCCTGCAGACCTTGTCCACAAACAGATCTCCCGAGCAATACATTCCTCCCCGTCCAACAACAATGTTCCTACCCCCAGACCACACATAAGCATCCCCCTTGTCACCCAATATTATCCTGGCCTCGAAAACATCAACAAATTACTCCGCCAGGGATATGACTTTCTCAAGTCAACCCCTGAAATGAGATCATCCCTTGACAAAATTCTCCCCACACCACCCAGAGTTGCCTTTCGTCGCCCCCCTAACCTCCGTAACATCCTTGTTAAACCCTACAATATTCCCAGACCACCTTCTCTACCCAGCGGTTCCTACCCCTGTAACCGACCCCGCTGCAAAACCTGCCCCATGCATCCCCCCACAACCACCTACTCCAGCCCTGCTACTGGTAAAACATACACAATTCAAGGCAGGGCCACATGTGAAACTACACATGTCATTTATCAACTGACATGCCTGCACTGCACAGCCTTTTACATCGGCATGACAACAACTAAACTGGCTGAGCGCATGAACGGACACAGACATACTGTCCGCCTAGGAGATGCCCAATACCCAGTAGCGGAGCATGCCCTCCAGCATAATTCTAGGGACCTAGGAACCTGCTACACCGTATGTGCCATTTGGCTTCTCCCACCCAACACCAGTCCCTCTGAATTGCGGAGATGGGAACTTGCACTCCAACACATCCTTTCATCCCGCCATCCCCCTGGACTGAACCTACGTTAAACAACCTCACTCCCATTTACTCTTCAGTCTTCTCCTCTTTCCCTTTCCTCTTTAGCCATTCACGCATCTTTTCATCCTACATAGTTGTGTTTATCTTTATACTACATACCTCTTTACTTCTGTATGCATCCTCTTTGGTTTGAAGCTGGCACAGTTTTTACAGTAGAATATCTTTGGCTTCCCTCTGACAACCATGCCTCCATCCTTGCTACCATCCCTATTTTCCTTTCCCTGTTGCTTCATAGCCTGGGTTGTGAGTAACTGAATCTCCTTTCCCTTCTACCCTTTCTTTCCCCTCTCTCCTCCCTGATGAAGGAACATCTGTTCCGAAAGCTAGGTATGTAATTTTCGGTTCTGTTTTATGTGTATCTATCGGCTGTACTGAGCTGAGGTAAGTACTGGCCAGCCCCTCTATCTCTTTATTAGTATATATTTTCTTTAATGTCGTTTGCTGTAAGCAATATTAGCCTATTCCCAAGAGTTAGCAGCTTTCACTCTGTTAATACTAGGCAGATATCAAATCTGCATGTGGAATGCACTTCCTTGTTACTTGTGCAGAAAGGAGTGCAGTGTTCTGCTGCACCAATTTCAATAAGCTACCACAAGAACTCAAAAACCTTAGCAGTAGCCCAAACTCGTTTAAGTCTAAACTGAAGAGTTTCCTCATGGCTCACTCTTTCTATTCTGTCGAGGAGCTCCTGGAAGAGCTAAAAAATTAAGCAAATTCCAGTGTCACATTGTTGATTTTCTTTATTTAAACTTAAGACTTATCACCTGAATATGTTTTTTATAGTTCATTTTTATGTGTTTCTACTATCGTGTTATAATTCCATGTATTGACTCGTTCCATGACCATGGAGGCTTTTCCTTAATTTGGTCCCACGGAACAATAAATAAATAAATAAAATATATAAATAAATATATGCTTGTAGTACATCTTCCGACCATTGATTGTTGTATGCGTTCGAAGGTTCCTCGAATGTCCGCAATAGCGCCAGCGGCTACAGCACTTCCAGCTGGATCTTCTTCCGTTTTCTCAACGGAAAGGCACATACAAGCAGCACGGTCCAAAATCCGTATACAGGGCAGTTTTGAATGTCAGTAGACATTTCTAGTCAGCGACACCGGCACAACAGCTCACGTCACAACCAGTAACAAAATGTTCCCTAACAGTATTGTTCTCATTGTGTCTACCACCTGCATTAATTTGAACGAATGGCTTCGGAGCACCGTGTATACTTGTTCTTGAACATAATAGTCGTCAGTTTACTATTCGAGGCTCTGTTTCTGTACAATTCTTACCAGAAAGAGGATAGGTATAAATGGTTCGTTCCAGGGACAGAAAAGTTTTCGTGAAATCAAACTGCGTGATACGTGTTGAGTGAGATTCCTGAATTCACGTTTGGGGCATTCTGCCATATTTCCTATTCACTCTCGAGCCATAAGGTATGTCGTGTCGTGACTCATTTATTAGGTTATCTTCGGGAACTTGAGCACGGGATTTCCCATTTATTGCAACTCGTTCAGCATTAGGTGATCTTGTCATATTGCTTGGGAGTGAAATAAATTTGTTTCTAATATATTCTAGAGCATATATTAGTGACCATTGAGGTCGCATGGGCCTGACTTTTAAGGTGGCAAAATTTTTCCTTGCCCGACTTGTGTATTAATTGGTTCACATGGCTCTGAGCACTATCGGACTTAACATCTGAGGTCATCAGTCCCCTAGAACTTAGAACTAGTTAAACCTAACTAACCTAAGGACATCACACACATCGATGCCTGAGGCAGGATTCGAACCTGCGACCGTAGCGGTAGCGCGGTTCCAGACTGAAGCGCCTAGAACCGATCAGCCACACCGGCCGGCGTGTATCAGTTGTAACATCGGGCGTGGCCGTGAGAAGCAAACGCTAGAGGCCCGAAGACTGTTGACTCGTTTTCTGTGCTCACGTCGGAACGTCTGTGTGAGATCCAGCACTTCTCTTAAGAGAACGAATTGATTGTTTCACTGCTGTATGAAAAATGTAATGATCGTTTGGCATCCCTGGCCGGGAGGCCCCATCCGGGGAAGTCCGGCCGCCGGCTGCGAGTCTTATTGCAGTCGACGCCACATTCGGCGACTCTCGTGCCGGTGATGAGGATGAAATCGTGATGAGGAAAAAACAACACCCAGTCCACGAAGGAGAAATCGCTAAGCCTGCAGGGAACTGAACCAGGGCGCGCTGCATCTGTTTATTCAAATTAATTCCTGTGTTTCGTCATTATTGTTAAACGATTAACCGACTAATCTTTGTTTTAATCATGCAGTCATTGTAACAGATTTTGGTCAATGTCTGTGGCGGGGTTTATATTTGGTATACTTGTGTCGGACCTTGGGAATTTACTTACTTCGTGCCCAGTCTTTCTTGTTTATTGGCCCTCGGCTTCCCGAATTGGTCGTAGCGTTGGAGCCGCTGACCCCGTCATGTTTACTCACCGATTCACCGGGCATGGCTAGTCCACGTTGCCTGTGTACGCGTGCGGCGTGGTGATCCGCCTCCTCGTTTACCAGGACATCTCTCTAGTATCTTAGTACATATATTTAAATTGGATGAAGGTGGGACACAACTGGTATAATTTTGATTAAAAATGAAAATCCTCCAGCTGTACTTAAGATTTTATATTTACTTGGCTACTAGTTTCGACGTTGTATCAACGCCATCTTCCGGCCTGTACACTTTGATGAAATCAGTTGTGTGTGGCTCAGTACTGGAAGTCCAACACGTGCAGTTACTGCCCGCCGTACATCTGGACCACGCGTTGGTCTCACCGTGGACTTCTAGTACTGAGCCACAAGCAACTGATTTCATCAAAGTGTACAGGCCGGAAGATAGCGTTGATGCAACGTCGAAACTAGTAGCCAAGTAAATATAAAATCTTAAGTACAGCTGGAGGAGTTTCATTTTTAATAAAAAAAAGTCTCTCTATAAGTTCTTAATGTTATGGTATTCGCACTTAAGTTTAAATCTAGGTGTCAGAAATCCTAGCCAAGCCTTGCCTCCGGCCTTGTCTTTTATTGCTGCTTGATCTGAAGATCTTTCAGTTCTTAATTGTGCATTGCTGTAAATTTTAAAATCATTGTTACCCTCTGTTCCAAAATTATTAGTGCCCAAAGTGCTTTCCAAATCTTTGTTGTAATCCTGGACCCGTAACTTTGAAAATATTGTAAAAATCTGAACTTGGAAAATTTTCAATATTTGTTTGGACTCTGCTACTCACTCCAACTGCCATCTAGTGACAGCTTCAAACTGGACAGGTCAGACTGTCCAGTATAGTCTGCTCCCTGTCGGAAGAAATTGCAACCTACGTGCAGAAGTGGATTGCCCAGGTCCTTTGTGCGCGCAGGTAGGATTAGCCGTTGTAACGGCCGAGGAGATAGCTGCGAGACCCCGTAGCGGTCGGGCGTGTATGTCTTCCAGCTAAGCCAGGAGCCGCAGTTGGCGCGCTGCCTGTGCAAGTTGTACAGTTTAATGTAATAAACACTTATACCAGACAACTTGTTCCGTCTAGTTATTGTGAGTGGAAACAAGGGGAGGACAGTAAGTCCTCTCGCACTATACATTCACACTCCAATGTGCCACACGGGAAGAAGAGCCCGCGCGCACATTTTTTGGTCATCCGGGCCGGATACAGTGACCACGCGGAATTTACGTTCGCGCGGATTTATTTTCCGGTATTTGTGAACTTCTAAAAAGGCACGTGTGAGCTGCACACGTTATCGGTTTCGTTGTTGACTGGTATCGAGTGTCTCAAGGCCTGTTCGGTACTTCGACAGTAACAGCCTTAACAACGGCGATCGGGGACATACTTGTGAACAGTAAATGTGTCTCCAATTCAAACGCGAGAGGCACAGAAACGCGTCGGTGCCAGCATCATCTGTGACGTCACCTCCTGCTCCCGCCGAAACTTCGCACCCTCGGAGACTACAGCGCCAGCTGCCGTGCCCGTGCCCGTGACGCCGCTGCTGTTCCAGTCCGCACAGTCTGGTATTGCCGCTGCAGCCTGGTAAGTGCAACTGTTGGCTTCCTGCTATCATCTTCCTGGTCCTAAAATGGAGCCCTCAGAGAAAACAAAATTAGTCAAGCAGAGAGGTGTTGTGTCTAGACAAGACAGCCTAGACACAATGAGAGGAAGCCGAAAGGCACGCGCTTAAACTCACGCAGGCTGGCGTGAGGTCTGAAACAGGATACGTAATGAATGCTATAAAGAAAAGTACGTAGCTTCTGGCATACTTAACTTTAATCCACATTTGTAGAACATCGCTCTTGATGATACATTAATAGAATCTCAATATCTATACTGGTAATGGCGCCTTGCTAGGTCGTAGCAAATGTAGCTGAAGGCTATGCTAACTGTCGTCTCGGCAATTGAGAGCGTAATTCTCAGTGAACCATGGCTAGCAACGTCGGCTGTACAACTGGGGCGAGTGCTAGTCAGTGTCTCTAGACCTGCCATGTGGTGGCGCTCGGTCTGCAATTACTGACAGTGGCGACACGTGGGTCCGTCGTATACTAGCGGATCGCGGCCGATTTAAAAGCTACCACCTAGCAAGTGTTGTGTCTGGCGGTGACACCACAAGAGGTGTAGCAAAGGCTGCTCTCGCGTGCTTAGCGAGCTTTGTGCAGTCTGCAGACAGTGCCAGCATCGAAATGTTGAAATCAAAATTAAGTCGATTGACTCGGATTCAGACTGATTTTGAGTCGTCTCAAACACGGTTGGAAATTGAAGACGAATCAGCAGATAATAGTAATGACAGAACTCGAGGATTCGTGGGACTTTGTTGAATCCACTATCAAGGGTTCAATGAAGAGATACACACAGCTTCCGCAGCCTTTGGGCTCGAATCCATCAGGCAGTGTCAGTTTTTTGAAACTACCCGCTATTAACTTGCCAAATTTTGAAGGAGACTACCTTAAGTGGTTATCATTCAGGGAGACGTTTTTGAGTCCCATTATGAATAACAATTCCATTGATGACGTTCAAAAACTTCACTACCTTAATTCGTCTTTGCGAGGTGAAGGTAAAGACCTTTTTAAACATATACCTGTCACAGCAGGAAATCTAGCGATAGCCTGGGGACTTGTTACGCAGAGGTATAATAACCCAAAAATAATTGCAGCTAGACATGCTAAGGCTTTGTTGGCCTTGCCTACAGTCGGCCATGGTGCAGCGAGCGATTATAGGCAACTAATTAATCACGTATGCAGCCATTTGAAGGCCTTAGAAGCTCTCAAACCTGATGTTCCACTTCATGAAGTTATTCTTTCGGAAGGGATTCTGTCTAATATGCGACTCACGGATCGTCATGAGTTGGAGGTAAAGATGTCTGGGTCAACATTCACCACACTAAATCAACTAATAGATTTTTTGGAAACAAAATATCAGGCCCTTGAATTGATCAGGTTCAGGGATAACATCTCAAGGGATTTGCAAGTAAATGCCAATAATTTAAATCAAACAAGACATGTGAGGAGGGCTTATCACGCTACTGCTGATGCTGAGGAATCATGTAATGTTTGTAGTGAACCTCATACTATCACTAAATGCAAAGGGTTTCAGGCACTAAATGCCGATGAGGGGCGGGCATGTGTGACAAAAAATAAGCTTCGTTTTTTGTGCATCCGCTCTGGTCATTTCTCGACTAAATGCAGGATTTCTCATTGTAAGACCTGTAAAGGAAGGCACAACATACTGCTCCACAAGCCTGCTGAATGGGCAGAATAGTGAACCTGGAGGCCATTCCTTGGCCCATCAAGCTACGAACGGAAAGCAAACATCCACTGTAATGTTTTGTTGGCAACAGCTTTTTGTCAACATTAAAGGCAGCATGGGTAGACAGCAGGTTTGCAGAGTTCTGCTAGACAGTGCGAGTCAGCTATCCTTTATATCTAAGGGCTGGCAGAGAAATTAAAACTGAAACGAAGTAAACATTCGTTTCCTGTGAAGGGTATAAACAATGCCTTTGCAGCCTCGGTCTCTTACACTTCTGATGTTGAAATGTCGTCTAGGGTCAACGACTTTCATATCAAACCCGCTTGTGCTATCGTAGATCATGTCACCAGTGACTTACCAGCGAGCAAGATAGACACAAGGTCCTGGAGTGTCCCATGTAATCTTCCGCTCGCTGATCCAGAATTCAACAAGCCTGCCACAGTAGATTTAATTCTTGGTACTGAGGTTTTCTTCGACGTTGTTTGTAAGGAAAGGCTGGTGAAACCAAGTCATCCCTCACTGGTCGAAACAAAATTTGGCTCGATTTTGTCTGGCAGGATGCCTTCAGCTTCATGCAACATGCCTCGTTCTACAGTGACCTCGTGCTATTTGTTAGAGGTGACAATTTAGACGCCAAACTGCAAAGATTTTGGGAGTTAGAGGAACTGTCTACGAAAACGATAAAATATATGAGGCTCACTTTCAGCGCCACACAGCACGAGATGAAGAGGGGAGATTTGTGGTTCGACTACCAGTGAAACCTGACTGTAAATCCTTAGGCGAATCACGACAACAAGCCTCTCGGAGACTGGCGCATCTTGAGAGGAGGTTTAAAGGGCAACCGAAACCGCAGAAGGAATATGCTGCATTCATGCATGAATATGTCGAATTGGGGCACATGGAGATCTCTAATCCTCAAGGTATTATTGGTCCAAGGTGTTACCTTCCACATCATGCTGTCTTCAAAGAATGCAGCTCCACTACTAAGTTGAGGGTAGTATTTGATGGCTCTACTGCCACTTCTAATGGAGTATCTCTCAATGACATCTTGATGGTTGGTCCCACTGTCCAGCCAGATTTATTTTCCATTATTATAAAACTTCGCTCTTTTAATGTGGCTCTGTCAGCTGACATAGCAAAAATGTATCACCAAGTGTCTCTCCATCCTGATGATAGGAACTTCCAGAGAATTCTGTGGCGGGAATCACCATCTGAACCGATGCAAGAATATAGACTGTGTACACTCACTTATGGAACTGCTCCTGCTGCCTTTCTTGCTACCAGATGTCTTCAACAGTTGGCCTTGGAGAATCAAAACATGTTTCCAATGGCATCAGAAGCCTTGATGTCTAGCTTTTATGGATGACTTCTTAGGTGGCTCAGCTATGGAAGCTGAAGCTCAGGAACTTCAAATCCAGCTGACTCTACTACTTGCTTCTGGGGGGTTTCCACTGAGAAAATGGTGTTCCAATAGTCACAAGGTCATGGAAAAAATTCCTGTGCAGGACAGAGAAACGTCTTTGCCTTGTCATCTTACTGGCGAACAAGCCATAAAAACGTTAGGGTTATTATGGCACCCTGGCTCCGACACTTTCCAGTGCCATGTACAGCTAAAGAGTCTTCGGCTCTCAAAGGTTACCAAACACAGTGTCCTGTCTACAATAGCATCAATCTATGACCCACTGGGGCTTTTAGGTCCAGCAGTCATAAGATGTAAATTGATCGTGCAGTGCTTGTGGCAACTAAGTCTTGATGGGATGAAATTCTTCCATCCAACCTCACTGATGAATGGAGTGCTGTTTGTGTGAAACTGCCTTCACTAAATGGTATTTTCATTAACAGGAAGATCATTCCTTGCCCCCAGCATGTTAAATTAGAAATTCATGGGTTTTGTGACGCTTCACAGTTGGCATATTATGCGTGTGTATAGGTCAGATGTGTTCTTCCCAATAACAGTGTGTTGATCTCATTGGCTGCAGCCAAATCTCGGTTTGCCCCTGTAAAGCAACAGTCTCTTCTACGACTGGAATTATGTGGTGCGCTGCTTCTTGCCCAACTCATTCACAAGGCATGCCTTAGGCATCATAGATAGTGGCGACATTCATTTGTGGACAGACTTCACAATAGTTCTCTGTTGGCTGCAGCGTAGTCCTTCTCACTGGAAAACCTTTGTTGCTAACAGAGTCTCTGAAATCCAGGAACTGAGTTCAATTGCCAACTGGAGGCATGTCAAATCAGAGGATAATCCTGCTGACCACTTATCATGTGGTATTAATCCTGCTGACTTGAGTTCACTTGTTCAGTGGTGGTCTGGCCCGTCATGGCAATCCACTTGCGACCTCGACTGCAACACTTGCACTCCACTTAGTGTAGAAGATGTGCCCGAGAGAAGGTGTACACAAGTATCCTTGGTGTCGATCATTAATCTTGATGATGAACTGCTGTGTAAATATTCATCATTAAAAAAAAAACTTACAGAGTTTTGGCCTATGCACTGAGGTTTGCTAATAACACTAGGCTTCAGAAATCAGACAGGATAACTGGGCCACTCACTCCACAGGAATGCCACAACGCTATCAAAAGGGCATTTGGCGCAGCTCAACACAGTGAATATGGTAATGAGATCGCTTTGTTGAAGGCCAGCTCCCCTATTCCATATAATAGCAAATTAAGGGATTTGCACCCGTTTGTTGATGCTGAAGGTATTTTACAAGTGGGAGGGAGATTAATGAATGCTGATGTACCATATGATGAGCGCCATCCTATTATCGTACCGCCTAAGCATCATTTGACAAAAATTCTCATTACAGATGAACATGAAAATCTGTTGCACGCTGGGTCACAACTTTTGTTGGCTATGTTGCGTAGGAGGTTTTGGATCCCCAATGGGCGTAACACAGTCAAGGGAGTTATCAGAAAATGTTTAAAACGCTTTAGGCTTAAGTCCAAGACAGCAGTTCAATTCATGGGTCAGCTACCTCCAGCTAGAGTAAACCAGTCTCATCCATTCCAGCACTGTGGTTATGCACTGCAGGGTTATGCAGGCCCTATTGCTGTAAAGCATGGTGGAAGGCGGAGTAAAGTTACCACCAAGGCTTATATTGCTTTATTCATTTGCCTGGCAACCAAGGCCATCCACTTAGAATTAGTTCGTGACTTGGTAACAAGTTCATTTATGGCCGCCGTCAGGAGATTCATTGCAAGAAGAGGGAAACCTTCTCACATGTACAGTGACAATGGCACCACATTTGTAGGTGCAGACACTGAGCTTAAACGTTTTCTCTCCAATGATGTTACTGTTGAAGGTGTGGTGAATTTTCCGACCTCAGAGGGAATCAGTTGGAGGTTCACTCCACCTCGTGCCCCTCACTTTGGTGGACTCTGGGAGGCAGGAATCAAATGCATGAAGTCGCATCTCAAACACGTCATTGGCAATGCAGTACTGACATTTGAAGAACTGACAACTGTGTTAATTCAGATAGAAGCATGCTTAAATTGAAGGCCATTGTGTCTTCTCTCTCATGACCTAGATTCTCCTGCTGCTCTCACTCCTGGTCATTTCCTAATCGGACAGCCCCTTTGTGCTCATCCTGAACCCTCTGCCAACAGGTTGCACAGATGGCAACTTGTGCAGCAGTTGCATCAGTCCTTTTGGAAGAGGTGGTCCACAGAATACATACATGATCTCCAGCAACGCAATAAATGGACATCGGAAGGAGCATGGTAACACCAAATCGGCGTTCATGTGCTGGTCAAGGAGGATAATTTGCCTCCCTTGGTGTGGAGGCTGGGTGTCATTGACGAGCTGTTTCCCGGAACTGATAAGTATCTGTGTGTAGTAATGGTAAAAACTGCTAATGGGCAGATTAAGAGGCCTATAGCAAAATTGTGTCCCCTACCTAAGCAGTGAATCATTTAAGTGTGTAGTGGTATATGATAAACAGCCACTGCCAAATGGTCATTTACTGGAATAACCTCATAATTCATAAAATCAGCTTGGGAAGCTGTGGAGGTTTCTTGTGGACTAACTGCTGTTAGTATTGATTTCATGTTTTTATACAGTATAATATTAATACTTTATTGTTTTGTGTCCTGCATGTTAGTACCCATCGTGTTTCATATGCAGCATGACAGTGGTGTTTTGGTGATGTGGGCATCCCAAATGTTAGTGTATTCATGTTTTATGTGCATTGATATTGTGTCTAGTTATAGTTTTATTGTTTACTTGTTTTGGTTTTGTTGTTTGTTAAAATTTTGGTAATTTGTAAAATGAGAAACTCATTTTAGAGTGGGAGTATGTTTGGACTCTGCTACTCACTCCAACTGCCATCTAGTGGCAGCTTCAAACTGGACAGGTCAGACTGTCTAGTATAGTCTGCTCTCAGTCGGAAGAAGTTGCAACCTACGTGCAGAAGTGGATCGCCCAGGTCTTTTGTGGGCACAGGTAGGATTAGCCGTTGAAACGGCCGAGCAGGTAGCTGCAAGACCCCATAGCGGATGGGAGTGTATGTCTTCCAGCTAAGCCAGGAGCTGCAGTTGGCGCGCTGCCTGTGCAAGTTGTACAGTTTAATCTAATAAACACTTATACCAGACAACTTCTTCCGTCTAGTTATTGTGAGTGGAAACAAGGGGAGGACAGTAAGTCCTCTCGCACTATACATTCACACTCCAATGTGCCACGACGGGAAGAAGAGCCCGCGCAAACAATATTGTTACTTTCTTGTTTGATAAGTTTGTTAAATTGCTAGCTCCATATGCGGTCTCAAGTTACTTGAGTGGTAATCCTGAACTTGCTGAACTTGTACAGATTTTCTTAATGCGGGCCACCTTTCTTGTCTGAAGTTTTACTATTTAGTGAGTGGTTTTCTAATTCTTGTTGTAATGCTTTTTCTGCAAATTTAGATTTGCCTGTTTGAAATCTTACAGATGACTACAGGGCTTTTGAGCTGTATTTTTATGAATGTTAAACTTGTCATTTTAAAGAGGTATTATCTGTTCTGAAGAAAAAATTATGCTTGGTCCATTCGGTTCACCATCCTGATATCTATCTGGCAGTTAATACGGAAATATATGTTATTGACTTTTTAGTTATGTCTTATTAAATGAAGGATTCCCAACTACCGTGAAACAACAAATGGCCTTCCGTAAACTTAGCCTCCACCTTCCTCCCGCCCGTTAAGTAGTTGTCATATTCTGGGGTATCCACTGAGATTTCACTTTAGATAATTAAAGAACTGTGTCTTACTTTCCTCTGTGGTGTCACAGATATGGTTGCTATGGAGGTGCCAGTCACAACATGGCTTCGTAAAGAAGAGCCGGTTTATAAGGTATACACTCGAGGGTTGGCTCCTATGGGTGCTGTGGCCAAGTTGTCGGAGAAACTTCGACAGGTCATGATCGAGATGTTGCAGTTGACAGCGAGAGAACAAACGGATCTGAGTATCAACACTGACAACACTAGGGTGACCATCATAGAGACAAAAATAATACGGTAGGCAATGGGATACTTTTTCTGTGTACAGTTGCATAGATAACAGACTAGTGCTGTGTATTAAGTAAGTGGTTGTTGGATGCATTACCTATTTTTAATAACACTTCAAACTTGTTCGATAAATTGACGTTGCACGTATATTGTAATATAGTTTTTATTATTTTGACATTATCAGAAATTCGAGTTTCACACCTAGTTGTTTACTCATAGATATTTATATCATTGGGGGTCATTTATCTATAGAACTGTTATTGATGTATTTGCAGTCTCTGGTGTTTTGGCGAAATTTCAATAACATTCCTTAAAAACTGTGGGCACTTGAAATCCGTTTGTTCGTGTAGTATATCGTGGAGTAGTCAGTGTATGTATATTTACAATTTCTCAAAAATATTAATCTATTTTGGGACTTTGTGCAAGATTTGTAGCACGTCGTCAACATTGTCAAATTACTGTTTTTCATTTTTCTGGTGTGTAAAGAAGGTGCTTTGGTGGTTATTTGTTTCTCTCTTGTGTTATGCGAATCTGACGACGAAATTTTTTCCCGTCTGTCCTGTATAAAATTATATGCAGTAATTACAGTTAATTTTGGAGATTCCAGGGTAAAATGTATCCAGAGCATGGCTTTTGCTAAACGTGGTTTCGCGCTAATATTATTTGTTGTTCTGAAGGGTTATTTCAAGTTTGTACTTTTCTGTAGGGCGTTTACTTTACCTGATAGTTTTCCCATATAGTTTGTCGGTATGTAGATATAGTTTCTCTCGTTAGTGTTATTATATGTTTTATGGTGTCTTTGTCAGAGTGTGTTTTTCTTGTTGTACAACTGTAGAATCATATTATAGTTATAATGGTTGTTGTATGAGATGTATTGTAGAGTATTTTTTTCTTTATGTATTGTGTCCTGTTGCAGTGACAAATTTAGGGCTCTGTTAATCATGGAAAGAAGGAATGCATATTTGTGATATTTTTGATACGAAGTTGTATGGTTAATTATTCGATGTGTGGTTGTTGGTTTTTGTTGATTTGGACACGTTGGTTGTTGTGTTTCTATATCTACACCTACATCTACATGATGGCTCTGCAGTTCGCAATCAAGCAGAAGTGTGTGTCACAGTGGTAGGTCACTGTCATGATTTGTTGTGTTCGTATTTTTATCATATTGCGATGTTCCACGTACTTATCTTCCTTGTTCTGTTGAGGAGACTGGCGGCCGATTTTGTATGGGAGGAGTTGATGCTCTGATAATGAATGCCACAACAAAGTCACCCTTCTTCCTGCCCAGCAGGCGGCGACAGCGCTGTTCTGGCGCCCATAAAGTGGTCAGAGGGTGCGGTTGAGGGCGTCTCATCCACAGCAGAAACGTTCCAAGAGTAGTTCAGGTAGCTTGACACATAAGAGGTTAGTCTGCTGTACAAACTGGTAACATCAAAATAATCTTCAGGCCACTGCCGGCGTTATGGTCAAGTCAATGAATATCACGGGGATGGGCCTGAACTCAGTGGGATGGAGTGATCTGGCCAAGACCACCGCACCCACTTCCGGAGGCTGTAGTGGCTAGTGAGGGAAGTGTTAGTATGAGGTAGCAGGGCATGTATAGGATGCTGCCTGCTCTTGTTTTCATTTGATGTGTCATGCTCAAGTTGTCATCACGGACAGAAATTGGAGCAGGGAGTTGGTTGAGTGCCAGAAACCGAGATGGGAGATTCAGTCTGAGAACAGTAATCTGCAGGTTAATCCAGCCTGTAAAGTCATGATGGTCAGTGTGGGGCCTCGCAAAACTGTACAGCACCTACCTGTAGTGTGGACGGTGTATTTTCCCAGAAGCCAGAGAGCACAGCAACCACAGCCAGAGGTAATGAACATTGGAGATATTGCTGTATTGTACAGTGCTTTGGTTGTCCACAGTGACTGGTGGGCTGCCGACAATTTGTCAGGCTGATGTTAATGTGTTGCAGTACTGAGTACAGTGTCGGTTATTGCTGGCTGGTATGTGTTTCTCAATACGATGCATCCTTCACAAGTGCGATATTGTATAGCGTTGTTGTGAGGTTAAAGAGTGTGCGTTCGGTATTGTGTTTTATTTTCACGCTGAGGTCGTGTTCCACAGGTACAAGGGAGTTTCGTTTTGTGTTTTGCAATTATGCTAAAAGCGACTTCAACTAATGTACAAAGTTCTACAAGTTTCTGAAATTATGTCTTCTTGTTTGTTGTCTGTAAACTAGGTGGCCTGGTGTAGTATTTTTGTGTGCAGAGGTACCTCTTGTATTGATTTTATTCGGTTATTACATTTTGTGATTGTTGTTGATTGATTATAACCCACTACTGGCAGAAATTGTGAAAACTGTGATTTGCTTTCTGTTGCTCTTTGTTGATACGCACATATGTATTACGAGGGCTGATACATATTTGAGTGAAGCGTATTATATTCGGCTTAACGCCTATTTTTACATAAAAACTATTTCTGCGCAAAATATTGTAGATTTCTCATTAACTGCCAAATTCACTGCTACATTACTGATGTCAAATCGTTTTTGTATTAACATGTACATTGTTAAATAAATGGGACTGTCAACTAAGCCCATGCTTGCACAATCACCACCTCCCAACCTACGCCATCCAAATCCTATGAAACATTAGCAAACGTTTGTTTAGTGTTTGTACAGAAGAATTTGTATCCTTGACTGATTTTCGTACCAGATTCCTATTTTTCATGCTATGAGAGTCCAACACCCTAGAAAATGATCCCATTTTTCGTTAAGACCCAGGATTACTCTCGAGGAAATAAAGCACAGATTAGGAAAGGGAAATGTGGCGATTACGCAGTTAAGCTCTGTTTTATGGAATAAAACTACGTCCAAAATCTTGGAAAGCAGGATATATGAAACTATAGTTGCGAACATGGCTATATGTACTGCTGAACTTGAGAAGTCAGTGGAAATGGAATACTGCTGACGAAGTCGTAAAGTAACAAGAAGAGACAAAACAAGAAATGAAGTGCTGTGACAACAGATTGAATTTACAAAATATGGTTCAAATGGCGCTGACCACTATGGGAGTTAACATCTGAGGTCATCAGTGCCCTAGAACTTAGAACTACTTAAACCTAACTAACCTAAGGACATCACACACATCCATGCCCGAGGCAGGATTCGAACCTGCGACTGTAGCGGTCTCCCGGTTCCAGACTGAAGGGCCTAGTACCGCTCGACTACACCGGCCGGCTTGAATTTACAAAGGATATCGTAGACATAATTAAAAACAGAGGGTTACATCGAATGGACATCTTCGAAAATGTCAGAAAAATGATGGCATTCTCAAATATGGCACTGAAGACCTCCAGGACACAGAAAGAGAGGAAGACCCCGGCTACATTGGAACGATGGAGTGACGCGTGCGATGCAGGACAGAGCCATGCAATAAGAGAACTGGCAAGACAGAAGGAAATAGAAACATGGATGCGAGAGACGCTGCATGACGTACAAAACTAGCAGGAAGAAGAAGAAGACCCGACATTATGAGAGATGTATAGGAAATCTGTGTAGGACTTTCAGTGGAGATCCACCAGCAGCTACGTTTCAAGTGTTGTAGCACAATAAGCACTATTCCGAAGTACAGGGTGTCTGGTAAACATAGGCTCTCAAACGCGTTTCTTGAGAGCTATGAGCACTTGTTCATCTTCAATACTATGAAATACATCTCTTGTAATTCATGCTCTTTGCTTTCCATAATTTTGGAGGAGGTAGCATGGGCCAAAACAAGAAAAAACATTCTAGTAAATTTGGGATCTAAAATGCATACCTTAAGAGTTAAGAGCCCTTCTTTAGTCAGAGGGATGAGTTTTACACTAGCGAAAATGAACAAGGATTCATATATCATGAAGTATGCATTTTAGACCACATGCTTATACGAAGTTTTCTCTTAGTTAGTTCCATCCTACCTCCTCGCAAAATATGGAAAGCAAATACCTTGCACTAGAAGAGATGAACAAGTGCTGGTAGCTCTTAATATGCCGGCCTGAGTGGCCGAGCGGTTCTAGGCGCTAGTCTGGAAGCGCGCGACCGCTACGGTCGCAGGTTCAAATCCTGCCTCGGCCATGGATGTGCGTGATGTCCTTAGGTTAGTTAGGTTTAAGTAGTTCGAAGTTCTAGGGGACTGATGACCTCAGCAGTTAAGCCCCATAGTGCTCAGAGCCATTTTTTGAGTTCTTAGAATTTTAGACCCCATATTAACTAGACTTTTTCTTGTTTTGGTGTTAGGAACCTGACCCTGAAACTTTTCGGTGTTTTTTTGGATATCCTGTGTATGTCACTCGTGCTTCAACTTGATCTTACGTCTCCTACAATTCTTCTAGTCCAGTATTTTTTTTTACTGCGATAGAAATTCAAAACTAATTACATAACCCTGTTACTCAAATAAATAGTTCGGTTTCTTTTATGATCTCTAATTTATACAGATCGTTCAGCAGAAGACACCAGCCAGAAAAATCGTGAAAATACTCGTACTTGAATATCACTGTGTGTTATGACACCTTGGGTCTTCATTCCTTCCTGTCTCTTTGCTAGAATATCGCTGCATGCTGGAAACGGATACGCAGCTCTATGTGGAGCCAACTCTTTTCTATCCATTTGACATCAACGGTATGCATTACCTCGTTAGGAATAACGTACAGGGTGAGCACAAATTACTCTTATTATAACAAATTATTACAGAATAACCGCTAGACATAATAATTTACATTTGACGCCGTTACATAGGTTAGTGTCACTAGTTTTTTAAGACCAGTTACGTTAGTAAACCTCAAAGTGTGCTCCCTTGGTAGCTCGGAGAATGTCGAGGCAGAGTTCCCGCCAGGTGTTTTGTAACATGTGTTCTTTCACTGTACCCTCAACAGCTTGTATCCTAACCCTAAGTTGGTCGACGTCAGCAACTGGTGTGACGAAGACTCTGTTCTTGATAAAGCCCCACAAAAAAAATTCAGGGGGCGTAATGTGTGGAAAAGAGAGTAATGTTCGGATCGGTGCATTGGAAGGAACGGTCCTACAGCCGACTTTTCTTTCTGGGGCTATATCAGAGACAGAGTCTTCATCACACTACTTGCTGACGTCGACGAACTGAAGGCTAGGATACAAGCTGCTGTGGGTACTGTGACATAACACATGTTACGAAACATCTGGTGGGAACTGGAATACCGCCTCGACATTCTCCGAGCTACCAAGGGAGCATTCGTTGAGGCTTACTAACGTAAGTGGTCTTAAAAAAACTGGTAACACTAACCTATGTAACGGCCTGAAATGTAGCTTATTATGTCAAACGATTATTCAGTTATAAATTTTTATAATTAGGGCACGATTTTGTGCTCAACCTGTACTAAAATCAAAGAAAATATCAAATAAATTATGGAAAATCAATAAGTACGACCTACGTGCTGAAACCTGTCTCTCCAATGGCATTAACGTATTACCATATCACATGGCTTAAGTCTGTGTAAAGTCAATTATATGCAGCGAATGTACTTCCGATCTCATAATACAAGGAACGTTGAATAAGTAATGCAACACTTTTTACTTCTGAAAGCATTATTCCCCACTCTTTTGGCTACAAAACACTGTTTTTCTAAGTAATCTACGTTCAAAGTGACGACCTTAGTCCACCGTACTGGGAGTACCTGTGTGCTTTCAAGGTACCACTCTACTGGTCGACATCAGAGCCTGCTTTTTGCTGCATCAATAGCTTCGCCATCATACACGTGCTGCTTCCCCACGGAGTACATCCTCACTGGGCCAAAGAGATGGATGTGCGAAGGTTGCGAGACCCGGGCTGTAGTGTGGATGAGCAAGAGCACTCCACCAAGTTCTGTGCGCTCCTCTCGTGTGCGCAGACTTGTGTAAGGCTTTGCGTTTTAGAGAGATGGATAAGTTTGTTTGCATTTTTGGGGCGATGCCCACGCTGAAATCGTTTCTTCAGTTTCCTTAGGATAGCACCAGGAGGGAGGAGATCAAACAGAATAACCCCTTCAGAGTCCAAGATGACCGTTGACATGACTTGACCGGCTGAGAGTGTGGCTTTGAAATTTTTCTTTGGAGGAGAGGTGGTGTGGCGCCACTCCACGTACTGCGTTTCGTTTCCGGTTCGAAGCGATGTACTGATGTTTTATCGCCAGTAACGGTGTTCGAGAAATAACTGTCACTATCAGCTTTGTAACGCGTAGGAAATTCCTCATAGATCGTCCTTCGTTGATGGTCCTTCATTCCTTTTGGGTCTTTTGTTAGGCGGCGAGGAATTCAACGGACATACACTTTTGAGTACCCGAACTGGACGTTCAGTCAAGCAGCGAGGTGTTTCATTGTGATACGTCGATCACCTCGAATGAGATTACGATACGATACTTGTAAAGAAACTGGTTCTCTGTTTCTGAAAAAAGACCTTTTAAATAATAAAACATGATTCTATACAAGGAATCTGACTACCCCTGTTAGTCATGGACAAAAAAAAATTGCAGAATCTTATGTGGGGCCAATAAGACGTCAATTTTAATCTAAATATGGTATGCCAATGTTTGCGTAAAGAAAAATAAATTAGGTAATTCAGTACAATTATTATATGGATGGGATAAATCACCTGAACTGGGGCCAAATGGACAATTAAAGCCAATATAATTCAAGTAAACCTGCAAAAGTAAAAAAAAAAAAATTGTAGGGGCCTACATAGAGATCGCACATCTGCTAGATGCCCACGAAATACGTAATTTTGTTTTGAAGCTAACAGCCAATGAGAAAATAAGTGCAAACATGCGGTACTATTGGTCAGTTTTCAAGCAGTAATGGCGGACACCATCAGCTGGTAATATACAGAATTTTATGACAGCTAATTTTACTGCACAAAAAATAAAACATGTACTCCCTCCCAAAGGAGTTACATACAAACATTAGAATAAAATTATGATGAGCAGCAAAATGTCTGAGAAGAATTTTGAAAGAAAATTATTAATTGAACTTTAATTTGGCGGGTTTTTAACACTGTCAACAAGACGAAATAATGGAAAGAATATTTAGTGGAACTAAACAAAATTGAACCTTGATATTGTGACAGTATTTTTAAAATAGATAATTTAACTGCAATTTTCTTTGATTTTGAAATGAGAGAGAGCGTAACAATTTTCTTTTAATGTCTTAACTGTTGTTGCAGGCAGTGCGATGACGTCAGCGGTGGTCCGCGCGGACGATGTGTGAAGTATGTCCTTGCTCGTGGCGTGAAGATAATGATGGATCCTCCTGTTTCATTAATATTCCATTTACGGCGTTGGTCTACGTCTCCGTCGTAGTCGAATCAGCTGGCAGCACGTGCGCGATAGTAATAGTTCCAGTGTGTGCGTTGTCGTTACGCGCGCGACATTTTATTACTAAAAGTTTATTAATCACGCGGTGCGGGTAGGTCGGAATTATACAATGTCTTTAGTATTTACGATATATAGCCGGTTAATGCCAATACTTCGCACAGTTCTTTCACCGTGTTGCCACAGGAAAACAGTCACATGTGTTTATCACTATAACAGTCCGTTAAACATCAATTCAATTTACGTCGTCGTCTTTAAGACAGTTTGGACGATCGCAGCACTGTTCCTTTACCTGACATTTTTTTTGTTTGTTCCACCTTCACGCAGTTCTAACAGTTAGTGTCTCCACACGACAATGGTGTCTGGTTCACGGCTAATTGTCACAAGTTCACACAGTATGTAAAATCGTCACCGCAAACACTCGATATACTTTTCAGGTTATACTGTTCACTTAATAATGCACGATCTCCTATTAACACAGCGGACGCACTGTAATTAATTGTTCCTCCGCGTATGACGGCCACGATACCACAACAACTCGCTCGCTCTCTGTCGCTAGTCGTTCGCTCTCTCTTTGACACAGTACTTCTCCTAGCCTAACCAAAGATTTACAAAGCATATAAATCCAGAACATTCATATTCGTAAAATATAATATATAGAACAGTAGCTAAATGAATGAAGAAACAATGTGACGTTTTAACAAATAAAGAATATTTGAAATAAATGATACATACGTACTATCACAAGGTAATGCACAGAATAAAAAAAATATTATCGACTTTCGGGGAAAGCAATGCCTTTACATACTGCAGCGCCTGTATTAGTTCGGATGTGCGGTGCAGCTTTCCCTCGGAAACGCAAGCCTGTATATGGTATTTATCCTTCGACGCCGGGCAAGCGACTTTCATTACAAATGCTTCCCCTGTACGGCAATATACAAACGGACGTACGAGTACAGGATGTTGTCACATACTGAAGTTTGGGTTTGGCCGTGCGCCGAGTTCGTGTGGCCTAACGGTGAGGCGACCGCCCGTGATAAGCTGGAAATCCGGGTTCGAGTTCTGGTACGGCTCAAATTTTCATTGTCGTCATTGCATTACACATTGATAATTGTCCACATCCGCAAACGCGAATACAGTTCATGAACCGAATGCGATTGTCCGCACGATCCAACATTGCAGGATTGAGAGATGTGTGCCGTCGGCTGGCACGCCGAAGGGTGGGGCAGATGTGCTTGACCTTGTTGTGATAATGATACGCGCCTCATCCAAAGACTCACCGTTCTATTGTTTACTGCCAGGTCTCTGTAGACTTCTGCAAGCGCTTATAGTATTTCAGTTATGTGTGCAATGAATCTAGCCTCCACGGCACCTCTGTTCAAGCAATTAAATGTTTGATACCATCTAGATTTTATTACGTAAATTATTTATTTCTGATATGTGAAAGCTTGTAAAGTTTTCTAATTGTCAAATAAAACTTTGTTGTAAATAGATATTTACGCTCATGCTTCGATATGTTAGGTATCGATCTCACACCACGAAAATTAATAACCACATTTTTAAAAGTACGTGATATGAAATGAAGTCTATGTCAGTACAGTAATGTGTAATTTTCAGTATTATTTTTAAACAAAATAACTGTCTCCATTTACGATGTTTACAATTTTAGTATAGTTTATATACTAACAGGAAGATTCTATTTCTATCATTGTCAAAATTTCCAACCTTCGATATTCATCATTAGTCCTAAAATCTTTACTTAAATAACTATCTTCAGAAAACAATACATGTACTAAAATTGATAAAACTCATAAACAGTTCCAATTACAAAAGCCATGTTAATGCGAGTTTGAACCATTTCGTATTCCAGAAAGAGCTGGAAGCTGGATTCGTAACATATACAATCCATTGGGCACCAAGTATGGCAAATAGCTTCAGGTTGTTGTAATGTGGCATCAGATTGTCTAGCATGACAGGCAGAATATGATATTGGTACAGTGCGATCAAGTTTTAAACCAGGTGTAGTTGAAGAAATGGTTATGAAAATGTTAACAAAAGTAGTGTTTGAAACAAATCTGAATCAACTACGCTGATAGTAACTATAATTTTTTAGTTTTAGTCACTACCAAGAACCAAGGACAAATCAGTTTTTAGGTTCCGACGAGACAGTGGAAGAAAGTCTGACACTGAGACCACATTGCAAGATAAGTAAGACATTTCTTCAAAGGGTTCAAATGGCTCTGAGCACTATAGGACTTAACTGCTGCGGTCATCAGTCCCCTAGAACTTAGAACTACTTAAACCTACCTAACCTAAGGACATCACACACATCCATGCCCGAAGCAGGATTCGAACCTGCGACCGTAGCGGTCGCGCGGTTCCAGACTGTAGCGCCTACAAACGCTCGGCCACTCCGGCCGTCAAGACTTTTCTTCAAAGATCAGAGAATGGAAACTTCAGCTAGGGTTGTTGATTTTCTTCCAACGCTATGCTTATCCCTTATAAACTATTTTTATATGTTATCAGTACTAAAAATATAGTTCGTTATAACGTGTGACGTCTAAACTACATGAATGTGAGAGAAAATATAAAGGAACTGCTTCATACGTGGAGTTATCATATATAAACATATTGATGTGTTAGCTTCTTCCAGATGTCTGTTTTTACATACCACATCTATTACAGACGTACCGCTGTCACCAATAGCAACAACAGAGACCGTAAATGTTACGTAATGCTGTCTACTCTGCGAGCTCCAATGACACACCTATTTCCTCAGAAAACAGAATAGTGGGTCGCCGCGAAAATCGACATCTGTAGCGAAGTAGGTGCTAAGAATTCTTGCGATATAAGCATAAGAGAGAAAATCCAAACGTTGAATAGTTTGCTGTTAAATGTATTAGCGCGATAGGGGAGCTTTGTCGCTTCCAGCAAGAAATTATCCTTCGACCCTCACTGTCCTTGTTCCGTTTGAAGAGAACATTGATTGTATATCCATCCAAATGTCTACCACCTGCTCATGGAAAGTACACTATTTGTTCAAAAGTATTCAAAACAGAAGTATATCAATCTTTATGCTTCGCTGATGACATTCCTATCCTCAGTGAAAGAGAAGAATAATTACAGAATGAGTTGAATGGAATGAACAATCTATTGAGTACGGAGTGTGGATCAAGAGTAAATCGAAGAAAGACGAAAGTAATGAGGAGTATCAGAAATGAGAACAGAGAGAAACTAATCATCAGGATTGGTGATCACGAAGTAGATGAAGTTCGAATTCTGATTCTTAGGCAGCAAAATAACTCATGACTGACGGACCATGAAAGACTCAGAAAGCAGACTCGTTCTGACGGAAAGGGTGTCCCTGGCCAATTGAAGTCTTCTAGTATCAAACAGATTTTAATTTGAGGAATCAGTTCCTGAGAATATACGTTTGGAGCACAGCATTGTATGGTAATGAAAAGTAGATTTGCAAAAATGAAAAACAAGACAATCGAAGAATTTGAGATTTAGTGCTATAGAAGAATTTTGACTTAGTTGCATTGATGAGTTTCGGAATGAAGAGGTTCTCTGCAGAATCGGAGAGCAAAGGAATATGCGGAAACACGGAGAAGAACAAGGGACAGTGATACGTGATTCCTTAATCGTACCACACACACCACATCTTAAATACCACAAAAGAGGAAGCGGGATGGAATCATGGTTGGTAGTCACAATTTACAATTAAGAAAGTTTATTGACATTACCCCTTGAAAAAAAATTGACAATTACAAATTGTGGAGGAGCCACGAGATAAAACTTTGCAATTAAAGTTAGAAACCTAACGCACTCAGTCTCTAACAAACAATTACAAATTAAGAGAACAGGGTTACTGACAAACATGAGAACTACAAACTCCCATATAGGACTTCCCTCAAAATGGATATAATGGCAGCAGTTACAGGTAAAGGATAACTTAACAACACTTGAACACTAGTGCCAAGCTAAGATGCCAGTACATAACATGATAGAACCACTTAAATAAAAAACTACAACATAAACACGTGCTCAGACACGTTAATAAAAAAAATTACCAGAAAAAGCTGCTCAAGGAACTCAGCAGATGCTATGCAGTTTAAGGTTTAGCGAGTTGCCAGTGCCTAATATTTAAAAAAAAACAAGTTCATATACAAACAGGTTACATGCAACAAATATATCTACCAGCTTAAGTCGACATCTACATCTACATCCACACTCCGCAAACCACCTGAAGGTGTGTGGCGGAGGGTACCTTGAGTACCTCATCGGTTCTCCCTTCTATTCCAGTCCCGTATTGTTCGTGGAAAGAAGGATTGTTGGTATGCCTCTGTGTGGGCTCTAATCTCTCTGATTGTATCCTCATGGTCTCTTCACGAGATGTACGTAGGAGGGAGCAATATACCGCTTGGCTCCTCGGTGAAAGTATGTTTTCGAAACTTTAACAAAAGCCCGTACCGAGCTACTGAGCGTCTCTACTGCAGAGTCTTCCACTGGAGTTTATCTATCATTTCCGCAACGCTTTCGCGATTACTAAATGATCCTGTAACGAAGCGCGCTGCTCTCCGTTGTATCTTCTCTATCTCTTTTATCAACCCTATCTGTTACGGATCCCACACTGCTGAGCAGTATTCAGGCAGTGGGCGAACAAGCGTACTGTAACCTACTTCCTTTGTTTTCGGATTGCATTTCCTTAGGATTCTTCCAATGAATCTCAGTCTGGCATCTGCTTTACCGGCGATCAACATTATATGATCATTCCATTTTAAATCACTCCTAATGCGTACTCCCAGATAATTTATGGAATTAACTGCTTCCACTTGCTGACCTGCTATATTGTAGCTCAATGATAAGGGATCTTTCTTTTTATGTATTCGCAGCACATTACATTTATCTACTTTGAGATTCAATTGCCATTCCCTGCAACATGCGTCAATTCGCTGCAGACCCTCTTACATTTCAGTACAATTTTCTATTGTTACAACCTCTCGATATACCACAGCATCATCCGCAAAAAGCTTCAGTGAACTTCCGATGTCATCCACAAGGTCATTTATGTATATTGTGAAAAGCAACGGTCCTACGACACTCCCCTGCGGCACACCTGAAATCAATCTTACTTCGGAAGACTTCTATCCATTGACAATGACATGCTGCGTTCTGTTATCTAGGAACTCTTCAATCCAATCACACAATTGGTCTGATAGTCCGCATGCTCTTACTTTGTTCTTTAAATGACAGTGGGGAACTGTATTGAACGCCTTGCGGAAGTCAAGAAACACGGCATCTACCTGTGAACCCGTGTCTGTGGCCCTCTGAGTGGAGTAGCGCGAGCTGGGTTCCACACGATCGTCTTTTTCGAAACCCATGCTGATCCCTGCAGAGTAGATTTCTAGTCTCCAGAAAAGTCATAACACTCGAACACAATACGTGTTCCAAAATTCTACAACTGATCGACGTTAGAGGTATAGGTCTGTAGTTCTGCACATCTGTTCGACGTCCCTTCTTGAAAACGAGGATGACCTGTGCCCTTTTCCAATCCTTTGGAACGCTACGCTCTTCTAGAGACCTACGGTACACCGCTGCCAGAATGGGGGCAAGTTTCTTCGCGTACTCTGTGTAAAATCGAACTGGTCTCCCATCACGCCCAGCGGCCTTTTTAAATGTTTCTCTATCCCTCTGTCGTCTATTTCGATATCTACCATTCTGTCATATGTGCGAGAATCTAGAGAAGGAACTACAATACAGTCTTCCTCTGTGAAACAGCTTTGGAAAAAGACATTTAGTATTTCGACCGTTAGTCTGTCATCGTCTGTTTCAGTACCATTTTGGTCACAGAGTGTCTGGACATTTTGTTTTGATCTACCTATCTCTTTGACATAAGACCAAAATTTCTTAGGATTTTCTGCCAAGTCAGTACATAGAGCTTTCCTTTCGAATTCATTGAACGCCTCTCGCATACACCTTCTCACACTACATTTCGCTGAGTGTAATTTTTGTTAGTCTGCAAGGCTTTTGCTATGTTTATATTTGCTGTGAAGTCCCCTTTGCTTCCGTAGCAGTTTTCCAACTTTATTATTGTACCACGGTGGCTCTTTTCCATCTCTTACGATCTTGCTTGGCACATATTCATCTAATGCATATTGTAAGATGGTTCTCTACTTTGTCGACTGATACTCAACACTATCTGTACTTGAGATAAAACTTTTGTGTTGAGTCGTCAGGTACTCTGTAATCTGCTTTTTGTCACATTTGCTAAACAGAAAAGTCTTCCTAGCTTTTTTAATATTTCTATTTACGGCTGAAATCATCGATGCAGTAATAGCTTTATGATCGCTGATTCCCTGTTCTGCGTAAACTATTTCAAATAGTTTGGGTCTGTTTCTCACCAGAAGGTCTAATATGTTATCGCCACGAGTCGGTTCTCTTTTTAACTGCTCAAGGTAGTTTTCAGATAAAGCACTTTAAAAAATTTCACTGGATTCTTTGTCCCTGCCACCCGTTATGAACGTCTGAGTCTTCCAGTCTATATCCGGCAAATTAAAATATCCACCCAGAACTATAACATGGTGGGGAAATCTACTCGAAATATTTTCCAAATTATCCTTCAGGTGCTCAGCCACAACAGCTGCTGAGTCAGGGGCCCTATAGAGACATCTGATTACCATGTCTGAGCCTGCTTTAACCGTGACCTTCACCCAAATTACACTCCTGGAAATTGAAATAAGAACACCGTGAATTCATTGTCCCAGGAAGGGGAAACTTTATTGGCACATTCCTGGGGTCAGATACATCGCATGATCACACTGACAGAACCACAGGCACATAGACACAGGCAACAGAGCATGCACAATGTCGGCACTAGTACAGTGCATATCCACTTTCGCAGCAATGCAGGCTGCTATTCTCCCATGGAGACGATCGTAGAGATGCTGGATGTAGTCCTGTGGAACGGCTTGCCATGCCATTTCCACCTGGCGCCTCAGTTGGACCAGCGTTCGTGCTGGACGTGCAGACCGCGTGAGACGACGCTTCATCCAGTCCCAAACATGCTCAATGGGGGACAGATCCGGAGATCTTGCTGGCCAGGGTAGTTGACTTACACCTTCTAGAGCACGTTGGGCGGCACGGGACACATGCGGACGTGCATTGTCCTGTTGGAACAGCAAGTTCCCTTGCCGGTCTAGGAATGGTAGAACGATGGGTTCGATGACGGTTTGGATGTACCGTGCACTATTCAGTGTCCCTTCGACGATCACCAGTGGTGTACGGCCAGTGTAGGAGATCGCTCCCCACACCATGATGCCGGGTGTTGGCCCTGTGTGCCTCGGTCGCATGCAGTCCTGATTGTGGCGCTCACCTGCATGGCGCCAAACACGCATACGACCATCATTGGCACCAAGGCAGAAGCGACTCTCATCGCTGAAGACGACACGTCTCCATTCGTCCCTCCATTCACGCCTGTCGCGACACCACTGGAGGCGGGCTGCACGATGTTGGGGCGTGAGCGGAAGACGGCCTAACGGTGTGCGGGACCGTAGCCCAGCTTCATGGAGACGGTTGCGAATGGTCCTCGCCGATACCCCAGGAGCAACAGTGTCCCTAATTAGCTGGGAAGTGGCGGTGCGGTCCCCTACGGCACTGCGTAGGATCCTACGGTCTTGGTGTGCATCCGTGCGTCGCTGCGGTCCGGTCCCAGGTCGACGGGCACGTGCACCTTCCGCCGACCACTGGCGACAACATCGATATACTGTGGAGACCTCACGCCCCACGTGTTGAGCAATTCGGCGGTACGTCCACCCGTCCTCCCGCATGCCCACTATACGCCCTCGCTCAAAGTCCGTCAACTGCACATACGGTTCACGTCCACGCTGTCGCGGCATGCTACCAGTGTTAAAGACTGCGATGGAGCTCCGTATGCCACGGCAAACTGGCTGACACTGACGGCGGCGGTGCACAAATGCTGCGCAGCTAGCGCCATTCGACGGCCAACACCGCGGTTCCTGGTGTGTCCGCTGTGCCGTGCGTGTGATCATTGCTTGTACAGCCCTCTCGCAGTGTCCGGAGCAAGTATGGTGGGTCTGACACACCGGTGTCAATGTGTTCTTTTTTCCATTTCCAGGAGTGTATTTCACATTTCGGATCTCCGTCAATTTCCTTCGATACTATTGCATTTCTTATCGCTATAAACACGCCTGCCCCTTCACTGCCCAGCCTGTCTCTGCGGTATACATTCCAATCTGAGTTTACAATTTCATTACTGTTTACATCAGTTTTCAGCCAACTTTCTGTTCAAATGGTTCAAATGGCTCTGAGCACTATGCGACTTAACTTCTGAGGTCAGCAGTCGCCTAGAACTAATTAAACCTAACTAACCTAAGGACATCACCCACATCCATGCCCGAGGCAGGATTCGAACCTGCGACCGGAGCGGTCGCTCGGCTCCAGACTGTAGCGCCTAGAACCGCACGGCCACTCCGGCCGGCCAACTTTCTGTCCCTAGTACTATGTGGGCATTGTGACCGTTTATTAACGAGAGCAGTTCTGCCACCTTTCTATAGACACCCCTGCCGTTTACTGTTAGCACACTAATATTGTTATTTCCTCTTTCATTTTGCCTACTCCTACCTTGCCGCGTCTCAGGAGGCGTCTTGTCGGGCCTACAAATAGTTAGCTCAGATTCCACCCCGCGAGCGAGGCTTTCCGCCTTCACCAACTCCGCCGACCACCTGTGTGAACTGAAGATGACCTCTGAACCCAGACTGCAGGAGTCATTGGTGCCGACATGAGAAACATGACTTGACGGACGGATGATAAATACTAAAGTTTGGAAGGCGATATTAGAACAACTCCGGTAGTGGCCAGGTTCTTAAACAATACCAGGCCTAGACCTCGGATGACATTTCACTCCCCGCCGAGGCGCTGGCACAATCGAAAATGTCTGCGCGAATCACAAAGACATTCCAATAACTCTGAAACATAGAAATACTAGGCAGAACCTTTGTCTCACTTACACACCGACAACTGTGTTAATAGAGTGCAGGCTTTAAAAATGGCAACATAAAATCATTTGATTGCAAGAGATACAAACCACTAGTAAAACTTCTGAAAACCATTTAACGAGGCACACTGAACTCTGCCATACCGTGTTAAGGTTCGACCATGAAAGTCCTACCATCATAATAAAGTTTAAAATCTCCGAGTGCGTCGGTGAACAAACACAATCACTACGACTCACCCCATATCAGCTTTTGCCGCTTGCCTTCAAATTTTGTTCCCAGCGAAGTCACAGAACTTGTATCCCCAGCTGCCCATGTCAACAAAATGCCCAACCGATATCACACCACAACGTGTAACGGCCATTACGCTCGTTCGGCAGCCGTTGACACTCGTATCCCCGCAAATGCCACCCGATCTAGAGGGTTACCCCGTCGAAGGCTAACAACCAACTCGCTTTCCCCGCCAACCCGGAAGATAAGACACGCGAAAGCAAAGATAACTTAGCTCAACCACAATCGATATCAACGATACATGAACAAAATAACACTGGCGGCACCTCGCCTCGGCTCAGACAGGATGGCAGGACATCTGTCAAGACTTCAGGGAATAGCTTTCATGGTAGTAGAGAGAGCTGTAGAGGACAAAAGTTGTAGAGGAAGACAAAGACTGGAATTCATTCAGCAAATAACTGAGCACGTACAAGTTGGCACAGGAGGCGTGTTCGTTATGGGCCGTATCAAACCAGTCAGAAGACTGATGACACAAAAAAATCCACTCAATTCTATGAAACGTGAAATTCGCGAACAGTATCATAAGGACGTACCCACCAGTAAGAAAGGTGGCAGTGACTACCGTGTTATTAGCAGGGGAGAAGTGAGAGCAAAAGGTGTCGATGAGGAGAGTTCAATGGCTTCGGAAGAGGACTAGTCATTGGATGGACTAGTCTGGGCGCGATTCCCGGACGGATCGGGCATTGTCTCAGATCGTAACTAGGTGTTTGTTTTGTGCTCATCATAATGTCGTCATCACGGACACGCAAGTCGCACTACGTGATATCACATAAAAATAAAAATAAAAACATTTGCATCAAGCGGCCAAACATTCCAAGTGGTACTCCAAGCCAAAAAGGGCCAAATGGACGCTTATTTTCTTTTACCTGACTAACAAATCCATCAGAAACATATGAACCTTTGTAAAGATGCCAAAGTCGACTGTTAGTGATGCGACCTTGAAGTACATACGTGTACAAACAACTACAGCTAAACCAAATCAAACAGACCTCATTTACTCACGGACAGGGACCACCGAGCAACACGAAGAGTTGTAGAAAAATGGGTGAAACCATCAGAATGAATCACTCGCTCAGTTCCATAGTCTCACCATCAGTCCAGGAAGTACAGTGGCTGTGTGTAGGATGCAGCTCGTCAGGCTCCACAGATATCTGTAGTCTACGCTAAACGACGCTTGAAGAAGGGTAAAGAGGAACATCACAGGACAATGGACGACGGAAATGAGTTACTTGGTGTGATGATTCACGCTACAGCCTCTGGCAATACGTTGGAAGGATTTTGGTCCGGTAAATGCCTGAAGAACGTAATCTGCCGTCACATCCAAGTCTGATTTTTCGTGTTTAGTGTGTGATCTTCCTACTGTGCTCAAAGAACGCTAAATGTGGAACGAAAAGACTCATTTTACACCACTGTGTACACGAGAATTGTTCGGAGACGTTGATTCCATAAGCATGACCATGCAACCTGTCATAAATCGGCATCGGTAAGGAAACAGTTTGTGGACAATGACATTCATGAAATGGACTGGCCTGACGAAAGGCAAAGCTGAATGCAATGGAACATGGAATTCCTTTGGGATGAGGTAAATGGTCAACTTCGCTCCAGATCCCAGCGTCAAACATCACTTCCTTCTTGGTTTCGGCTCTTTAAGAATGGATTGATATTCATCTGCAGCTATTCAGACACTGAACTGAAAGTGTTCGCAGTTGAGTTCATGCCGTCGTGAAAATGGACACACCCTATACTAATGTCCACTAAAGCTGTCTGGATAATTTTGATCAGATTTTTATTTAGTAGATATACAAGGAGTAGGAGATATAAAGCATTACTTCTCGTTTCCAGTCGAAAAATCTTATGCTCTCAATATGTTTTCAGTTAATCAGGTGCCGAATTTGAAAAATGATCCTAACAAAAGTTAGCACTTCATAAGTAAGTCAAGCATTGTTCTTCAACACATGCTAACACCTTTTAAAAATACGGCTCAACTGTTGGTCAAATTATTAAAAAGAATAAGCAAATACATCTGGCATACAGTGACATCTGCTTCACAGTTATTCCTGATACCAAAATCAGTAAACCAGGAAAATATTAAATCATATCTGAACAATAGGTTCAAGCAAAATTATATTGTGAATATAGTTTTAAGTTATAATGTTATTTATGAGAACATTTACTCATCAGCTAGTCATAGTACATATAGTTCAACACAGAATATTCCAATGAAGAAAATATAAGTTAACTATCATGAGGTGTTGAGATGAGAACTACATCGTTATTCTTCAAGGAAAAGAATAAGAAACGTTAAATGTATGCAGGGTCTTGGGATATCCTAGTTACAAACTTATAGGACATGTAGAGGGAGTCACTAATGATATTTTGAATAGGAAATCACGTCCTTAAAGTACCGTTTCCGTGCTACAGCCGTTTGAAAACATGTTTACTAGGTAAGTCTGGAACAGGGTAGTCGTGGTTAGGGCTGGTTACGTGGGATTGGCTGACGCCATTTGAAGTCCATCCTACCTATCTGACCTGGCTCGAGCGACATTCGTATGTCTGTATGGCAGTATAGCTGAATACACGTTTTCAGAATTCACCGACGTGATCCTTCTGAAAAGTGAATCTCAAGATAATGGAAGCGCTGCTGGTCACCTTTATCGAGATCGTTCTCTACAATATGTGACTCCATCGCATACCTTTTTTCACCACAATTATGCAACGGTTTCGACAAAGGGTACCTACAGCGTCAACAGATGTGACTCTGGTGCTCCAAGGAGACGTTGAAAGTCTAAACTGGAAGAGGCCGTAGTGCATCTACATCTACATCTACATCCATACTCCGCAAGCCACCTGACGGTGTGTGGCGGAGGGTACCTTCAGTACCTCATCAGTTCTCCCTTCTATTCCAGTCTCGTATTGTTCGTGGAAAGAAGGATTGTCGGTATGCCTCTGTGTGGGCTCTAATCTCTCTGATTTTATCCTCATGGTCTCTTCGCGAGATATACGTAGGAGGGAGCAATACACTGCTTGACTCTTCGGTGAAGGTATGTTCTCGAAACTTTGACAAAAGCCCGTACCGAGCTACTGAGCGTCTCTCCTGCAGAGTCTTCCACTGGAGTTTATGTATCATCTCCGTAACGCTTTCGCGATTACTAAATGATCCTGTAACGAAGCGCGCTGCTGTCCATTGGATCTTCTCTATGTCTTGTATCAAACCTATCTGGTACGGATCCCACACTGCTGAGCAGTATTCAAGCAGTGGGCGAACAAGCGTACTGTAACCTACTTCCTTTGTTTTCGGATTGCATTCCCTTAAGATTCTTCCAATGAATCTCAGTCTGGCATCTGCTTTACCGACGATCAACATTATATGATCATTCCATTTTAAATCACTCCTAATGCGTACTCCCAAATAATTTATGGTATTAACTGCTTCCAGTTGCTGACCTGCTATTTTGTAGCTAAATGATAAAGGATCTATCTTTCTGTGTATTCGCAGCACATTACACTTGTCTACATTGAGATTCAATTGCCATTCCCTGCACCATGCGTCAATTCGCTGCAGATCCTCCTGCATTTCAGTACAATTTTCCATTGTTACAACCTCTCGATACACCACAGCATCATCTGCAAAAAGCCTCAGTGAACTTCCGATGTCATCCACCAGGTCATTTATGTATATTGTGAATAGCAACGGTCCTATGACACTCCCCTGCGGCACACCTGAAATCACTCTTACTTCGGAAGACTTCTCTCCATTGAGAATGACATGTTGCGTCCTGTTATCTAGGAACTCCTCAATCCAATCACACAATTGGTCTGATAGTCCATATGCTCTTACTTTGTTCATTAAACGACTGTGGGGAACTGTATCGAACGCCTTGCGAAAGTCAAGAAACACGGCATCTACCTGTGAACCCGTGTCTATGGCCCTCTGAGTCTCGTGGACGAATAGCGCGAGCTGGGTTTCACGTGACCGTCTTCTTCCAAACCCATGCTGATTCCTACAGAGTAGATTTCTAGTCTCCAGAAAAGTCATTATACTCGAACACAATACGTGTTCCAAAATTCTACAACTGATCGACGTTAGAGATATAGGTCTATAGTTCTGCACATCTGTTCGACGTCCCTTCTTGAAAACGGGGATGACCTGTGCCCTTTTCCAATCCTTTGGAACGCTACGCTCTTCTAGAGACCTACAGTACACCGCTGCAAGAAGGGGGGCAAGTTCCTTCGCGTACTCTGCGTAAAATTGAACTGGTATCCCATCAGGTCCAGAGGCCTTTCCTTTTTTGAGCGATTTTAATTGTTTCTCTATCCCTCTGTCGTTTATTTCGATATCTACCATTTTGTCATCTGTGCGACAATCTAGAGAAGGAACTACAGTGAAATCTTCCTCTGTGAAACAACTTTGGAAAAAGACATTTAGTATTTCCGCCTTTAGTCTGTCATCCTCTGTTTCAGTACCATTTTGGTCACAGAGTGTCTGGGCATTTTGTTTTGATCCACCTATCTCTTTGACATAAGAACAAAATTTCTTAGGATTTTCTGCCAAGTCAGTACATATAACTTTACTTTCGAATTCATTGAACGCCTCTCGCATAGCCCTCCTCACACTACATTTCGCTGAGTGTAATTTTTGTTTGTCTGCAAGGCTTTGGCTATGTTTATGTTTGCTGTGAAGTTCCCTTTGCTTCCGCAGCAGTTTTCTAATTCGGTTGTTGTACCACGGTGGCTCTTTTCCATCTCTTACGATCTTGCTTGGCACATACTCATCTAACGCATAATGTACTACGGTTTTGAACTTTGTCCACTGATCCTCAACACTATCTGTACTTGAGACAATACTTTTGTGTTGAGCCAACAGGTACTCTGAAATGTGCTTTTTGTCACTTTTTCTAAACAGAAATTTATCCTACTCTTTTTAATATTCCTATTTACGGCTGAAATCATCGATACAGTAACCGCTTTATGATCGCTGATTCCCTGGTCTGCGTTAACTTTTTCAAATAGTTCGGGTCTGTTTGTCACCAGAAGGTCTAATATGTTATCGCCACGAGTCAGTTCTCTTTTTAACTGCTCAAGGTAGTTTTGAGATAAAGCACTTAAAAAAATTTCACTGGATTCTTTGCCCCTGCCACCCGTTATGAACGTTTGAGTCTCCCAGTCTATATCCGGCAAATTAAAATCTCCACCCGGAACTATAACATGGTGGGGAAATCTACTCGAAATATTTTCCAAATTATCCTTCAGGTGCTCAGCCACAACAGCTGCTGAGCCAGGGGGCCTATAGAGACATCCAATTACCACGTCTGAGCCTGCTTTAATCGTGACCTTCACCCAAATCATTCACATTTCGGATCTCCTTCAATTTCCTTCGATACTATTGCACTTCTTATCGCTATAAACACGCCTCCCCCTTCGCTGTTCAGCCTGTCTCTGCGGTATACATTCACGTTGAAGAGAACCTGTAGACAAGCACGCGAGCAATTTCGTTAACCTTTAAGGAGTGGAAATGTAGAACAAGTGTCCTACTAGATCATGCCTAATCAGTTACTTGTAAAAGTGGTCGCTTCGCCAACATGTTTTCAAATGGTTGTGGCTTGGAAATTGTACATTTCGGGATTAGGGTTCCAATTCAAAATATTATCTGCTCAATCCTTCTTTCAATTCTTAGAAGTTTGTAAAGTGAACATCCTGTATAAATGATGTGATGATAGATGTTTCCAAAAAATGGAAATTGGAGTTACGTGTGCTCGAGAAGCAGTTTTTCTATGGCATGCAATATTACTATAATGAAAATATTTGCTGAATTTATGGTATTTCTCGATACTAAGTTGTTATAAACATGCACAATATCATTAAAATAATGGAAATGACAGATTATTTTTAGCCAGACAATGTTTTCTGGGCCCCCCACTTTCCAGATGGGTTTCGAATAAGACTATCAACCAGAACCGTACAGGGTGAATGTGTTCAACCTTCATAGATCCAAGTAAGATTACTGCAACTGTGAGTTCGACAGGATAATAGCACTACTATTTGAGATAAACAAGTTTAATATAAATAAAGGACATAAATGTTTGGTTCTGATGAAGCTGAATAAAAGTACTTCTGTAGATACAAAATAATAATGAAAGTTGCACTGCCTTGGAGAAAATGAACTTCAAAAAACTTTTTAAGTTTATTTACACAGGGTAAATATGTTCAGGCCCGATTAAAGAAAAAATTTTTAGCCAGATGGACGCGACATGTGGCTAACAATTTTTTGTGTACAAATCTGAAGATGGTCACCACAGACTGAAGTTAATTACCTAGTACAAAATACTGTGGTCCACAACTGAAATAAATATAAACCTTCCCTAGATCAGTGTGAACTGTTACTGCAATTACATCACAAGCTCGTTAAAATATCATGATATAGTTCACAACAAGATTTATGGCTTTATCATTAGCACAAGGCATCATCAGACTTGAAGGCAGATTAAGGTAGGTGTTTTTATGTATGTATTCCCTCTATGGAAATATAGTGGATATGGAAATTATGTGGATAACTAGAAGACAGAGAGTCATTTTACACTGAAAACAGAGATATACCGTAAATGAGGGGAGTATGATATGGTAACAAGAATTATGAGCATGTAAAGGTAGTTTTGGAGCTTTCTGGCACACAAGACACCAGAGAATTTCAGGCCTTCTTTTTTTGCAGCTCCTAGATAAAGGTCATAACTACACTGTATCCCAGTTCATGGTGCTAAAATGTGTGATTTCCAAAATCTGAGAAAGAAAACAGAGATGGAATAATGCACTCTTATGTTGTGTGAAAGCAGTCAACAAGTTACAAGCTAGTAATTTTCAAATGAGTTATTAAACAACAGCAATGTCACAGCTACATCCCATTACCTATGTAACAAGGGTTTCCATGTACTGAACTGTTGAGAACCTGATTTAAGGATATTTATAATTTAGAAAAGGGATACAAGCTTAAAGACCATACTGAAAGGTTAAATGTTAATCATTAAGTCACTGAACGATGTCCTGAAAGTAATATTGCTGTCGAACCTTGCAGACAAAAGGTATTTGAAGGAATTTGTAACAAGAACGGTTATGTCTTACAATGTGTAGAAGTGAAGTCTCAGAATGAAGATGTTGACTGTTAATGGGATCTGAGTGTGTGGTAAACCAAATATATACAGAAAAACACAAATCTCAATACTCAGATCTAATGAAATGATACAAATGAACGTTTTTCATAAATGAACAAAGATGTGTTTTCAATGCTATGTTGTTATGTGATTGGTGAAAACGTGATACATTTACAGCCAAATATACCTTAATAGCAATAACAAATGCCAATGAGGAAATAAAATTTGAGAAACGAATCGAAATTGAAATAAGTATTTTTAATATGCATAGAGTGAATCATTGATTTTCATTACAAAGAGATAATGCTGATATAATACTGACTACTAGTATCAATACTTTGACTCCCACATATAAAACTGATAACTATAAAGACTTGCACAGGAACTCTAAAAAAATGGTCAAAATACTTAATAATAGGGGCTGACTTGTAAATGACATCAAAATTGCTCTAATATGGAAGAGGGTAAGACAGCAATGGGATGTATCAGAAGTGTTAGAAAAAGTGTTTTTTAAGTAAAGATATGTGTCTCCTTAAATGGTACAACAGGGACCAGAACTTAAAATTGGGAAGCATAAAAAGATAGTAACATTTATCAATAAAGTATTAAAAGCTGCACAGAAGACTGAAACCTTCTAAAAAAGAGAAACAAAATATGTTATATAAAATGAATAAGAATATTCTTATTAAAACTGATGATGAGATGCATTTTGGGGAACAGAAGAGACAGCTCCATGTGTACATTATAATCTTTGAACTACATAAAATAATAAAGTGTTAAGCTCTCCAGCACTTGAATATCACACAAAACTAAATATCACATTCTTTATATTTACCATGTGTTTGTCTTAAAGAAACTTGTAAGTACATATATAATATTTTTGTTACAGTCTCCCTTATCAGTTTTATACTGAAGTGAAGTAACTGGAATAACTAGTACTTTGGAAGAAATATGTGACTGTTCAATCTGACATGAAATATAGATTCCTTTGTTAATCATAATAAGATTCCATTACGTTTGCATAAAACTGGCTTACTCTTTCACTGCTTAAAATCATTTATATTTATACACGTGGCATTAAATATAATAAATACCTATACATGATACATGATACATGTACATGATACATGGAAGAACCCTGGAGATACTAAAAGGTATCAGATAGATTATATAATGGTAAGACAGAGATTTAGGAACCAGGTTTTAAATTGTAAGACATTTTCAGGGGCAGATGTGGACTCTGACCACAATCTATTGGTTATGAGCTGTAGATTAAAACTGAAGAAACTGCAAAAAGGTGGGAAGTTAAGGAGATGGGACCTGGATAAACTGAAAGAACCAGAGGTTGTACAGAGTTTCAGGGAGAGCATAAGGGAACAATTGACAGGAATGGGGGAAAGAAATACAGTAGAAGAGGAATGGGTAGCTTTGAGGGATGAAGTAGTGAAGGCAGCAGAGGATCAAGTAGGTAAAAAGACGAGGGCTAGTAGAAATCCTTGGGTAACAGAAGAAATATTGAATTTAATTGATGAAAGGAGAAAATATAAAAATGCAGTAAATGAAGCAGGCAAAAAGGAATACAAACGTCTCAAAAATGAGATCGACAGGAAGTGCAAAATGGCTAAGCAGGGATGGCTAGAGGACAAATGTAAGGAAGTAGAGGCTTGTCTCACTAGGGGTAAGATAGATACTGCCTACAGGAAAATTAAAGAGACCTTTGGAGATAAGAGAACCACTTGTATGAACATCAAGAGCTACATCTACATCTACATCTACATCTACATTTATACTCCGCAAGCCACCCAACGGTGTGTGGCGGAGGGCACTTTACGTGCCACTGTCATTATCTCCCTTTCCTGTTCCAGTCGCGTATGGTTCGCGGGAAGAACGACTGTCTGAAAGCCTCTGTGCGCGCTCTAATCTCTCTAATTTTACATTCGTGATCTCCTCGGGAGGTATAAGTAGGGGGAAGCAATATATTCGATACCTCATCCAGAAACGCACCCTCTCGAAACCTGGCGAGCAAGCTACACCGCGATGCAGAGCGCCTCTCTTGCAGAGTCTGCCACTTGAGCTTGCTAAACATCTCCGTAACGCTATCACGGTTACCAAATAACCCTGTGACGAAACGCGCCGCTCTTCTTTGGATCTTCTCTATCTCCTCCGTCAACCCGATCTGGTACGGATCCCACACTGATGAGCAATACTCAAGTATAGGTCGAACGAGTGTTTTGTAAGCCACCTCCTTTGTTGATGGACTACATTTTCTAAGGACTCTCCCAATGAATCTCAACCTGGTACCCGCCTTACCAACAATTAATTTTATATGATCATTCCACTTCAAATCGTTCCGCACGCATACTCCCAGATATTTTACAGAAGTAACTGCTACCAGTGTTTGTTCCGCTATCATATAATCATACAATAAAGGATCCTTCTTTCTATGTATTCGCAATACATTACATTTGTCTATGTTAAGGGTCAGTTGCCACTCCCTGCACCAAGTGCCTATCCGCTGCAGATCTTCCTGCATTTCGCTACAATTTTCTAATGCTGCAACTTCTCTGTATACTACAGCATCATCCGCGAAAAGCCGCATGGAACTTCCGACACTATCTACTAGGTCATTTATATATATTGTGAAAAGCAATGGTCCCATAACACTCCCCTGTGGCACGCCAGAGGTTACTTTAACGTCTGTAGATGTCTCTCCATTGAGAACAACATGCTGTGTTCTGTTTGCTAAAAACTCTTCAATCCAGCCACACAGCTGGTCTGATATTCCGTAGGCTCTTACTTTGTTTATCAGACGACAGTGCGGAACTGTATCGAACGCCTTCCGGAAGTCAAGGAAAATGGCATCTACCTGGGAGCCTGTATCTAATATTTTCTGGGTTTCATGAACAAATAATGCGAGTTGGGTTTCACACGATCGCTGTTTCCGGAATCCATGTTGATTCCTACATAGTAGATTCTGAGTTTCCAAAAACGACATGATACTCGAGCAAAAGACATGTTCTAAAATTCTACAACAGATCGACGTCAGAGAGATAGGTCTATAGTTTTGCGCATCTGCTCGACGACCCTTCTTGAAGACTGGGACTACCTGTGCTCTTTTCCAATCATTTGGAACCTTCTGTTCCTCTAGAGACTTGCGGTACACGGCTGTTAGAAGGGGGGCAAGTTCTTTCGCGTACTCTGTGTAGAATCGAATTGGTATCCCGTCAGGTCCAGTGGACTTTCCTCTGTTGAGTGATTCCAGTTGCTTTTCTATTCCTTGGACACTTATTTCAATGTCAGCCATTTTTTCGTTGGTGCGAGGATTTAGAGAAGGAACTGCAGTGCGGTCTTCCTCTGTGAAACAGCTTTGGAAAAAGGTGTTTAGTATTTCAGCTTTACGCTTGTCATCCTCTGTTTCAATGCCATCATCATCCCAGAGTGTCTGGACATGATGTTTCGAGCCACTTACTGATTTAACGTAAGACCAGAACTTCCTAGGATTTTCTGTCAAGTCGGTACCTAGTATTTTACTTTCGAATTCACTGAACGCTTCACGCATAGCCCTTCTTACGCTAACTTTGACATCGTTTAGCTTCTGTTTGTCTGAGAGGTTTTGGCTGCGTTTAAACTTGGAGTGAAGCTCTCTTTGCTTTCGCAGTAGTTTCCTAACTTTGTTGTTGTACCACGGTGGGTTTTTCCCGTCCCTCACAGTTTTGCTCGGCACGTACCTGTCTAAAACGCATTTAACGGTTGCCTTGAACTTTTTCCATAAACACTCAACATTGTCAGTGTCGGAACAGAAATTTTCGTTTTGATCTGTTAGGTAGTCTGAAATCTGCCTTCTATTACTCTTGCTAAACAGATAAACCTTCCTCCCTTTTTTTATATTCCTATTAACTTCAGATGGAAACCCAGTTCTAAGCAAAGAAGGGAAAGCAGAAAGGTGGAAGGAGTATATAGAGGGTCTATACAAGGGCGATGTACTTGAGGACAGTATTATGGAAATGGAAGAGGATGTAGATGAAGATGAAATGGGAGATACGATACTGCGTGAAGAGTTTGACAGAGCACTGAAAGACCTGAGTCGAAACAAGGCCCCTGGAGTAGACAACTTTCCATTGGAACTACTGACGGCCTTGGGAGAGCCAGTCCTGACAAAACTCTACCATCTGGTGAGCAAGATGTATGAAACAGGTGAAATACCCTCAGACTTCAAGAAGAATATAATAATTCCAATCCCAAAGAAAGCAGGTTTTGACAGATGTGAAAATTACCAAACAATCAGTTTAATAAGCCACAGCTGCAAAATACTAACACGAATTCTTTACAGACAAAAGGAAAAACTAGTAGAAGCCGACCTCGGGGAAGATCAGTTTGGATTCCGTAGAAAAATGGGAACACATGAGGCAATACTGACCTTACGACTTATCTTAGAAGAAAGATTAAGGAAAGGCAAACCTACGTTTCTAGCATTTGTAGACTTAGAGAAAGCTTTTGACAATGTTGACTGGAATACTCTCTTTCAAATTCTAAAGGTGGCAGGGATAAAATACAGGGAGCGAAAGGCTATTTACAATTTGTACAGAAACCAGGTGGCAGTTATAACAGTCGAGGGACATGAAAGGGAAGCAGCGGTTGGGAAGGGAGTAAGACAGGGTTGTAGCCTCTCCCCGATGTTATTCAATCTGTATATTGAGCAAGCAGCAAAGGAAACAAAAGAAAAATTTAGAGTAGGTATTAAAATCCATGGAGAAGAAATAAAAACTTTGAGGTTCGCCGATGACATTGTAATTCTGTCAGAGACAGCAAAGGACTTGGAAGAGCAGTTGAACGGAATGGATGGTATCTTGAAGGGAGGATATAAGATGAACATCAACAAAAGCAAAACGAGGATAATGGAATGTAGTCGAATTAAGTCGGGTGATGCTGAGGGAATTAGATTAGGAAATGAGACACTTAAAGTAGTAAAGGAGTTTTGCTATTTGGGGAACAAAATAACTGATGATGGTCGAAGTAGAGAGGATATAAAATGTAGACTGGCAATGGCAAGGAAAGCGTTTCTGAAGAAGAGAAATTTGTTAACATCGCCTATAGATTTAAGTGTCAGGAAGTCATTTCTGAAAGTATTTGTATGGAGTGTAGCCATGTATGGAAGTGAAACATGGACGGTAAATAGTTTGGACAAGAAGAGAATAGAAGCTTTTGAAATGTGGTGCTACAGAAGAATGCTGAAGATTAGATGGGTAGATCACATAACTAATGAGGAAGTATTGAATAGGATTAGGGAGAAGAGAAGTTTGTGGCACAACTTGACCAGAAGAAGGGATCGGTTGGTAGGACATGTTCTGAGGCATCAAGGGATCACCAATTTAGTATTGGAGGGCAGCGTGGAGGGTAAAAATCGTAGGGGGAGACTAAGAGATGAATACACTAAGCAGATTCTGAAGGATGTAGGTTGCAGTAGGTACTGGGAGATGAAGAAGCTTGCACAGGATAGAGTAGCATGGAGAGCTGCATCAAACCAGTCTCAGGACTGAAGACCACAACAACAACAATGATTAGAATGAGTGAGTCAGCACCAAATATCTGCCAGTAGTATTTTGTCTGTAGTAGATACTGATTGCTAACATATTTAGATAAAAAATTACAAATCATCATATTCCGTAGGCTGAAATGTTATGTCCTTCAATAAAGTCGTTTTCAAAAACTACTATAAACAAGATATTTGTCAATTTATCTTGAAGTCAATGTACTTCCTAAATTGTGGTAGCTTCGATCTACGCAGTCTACATAATAGCCAGTAAAGTTCATTTTCTGCTGACAATGATCATAGTTTTGGTAAACATGTAATTACTCAAGTTGAGAATCATTACAGTGATTTCAGAAGGTTTTATCTGAAGGACATTGTTATATTTACTTCTCTTTAGACCACAGTTCTGGAAAATGTATGTATCACAATTATATTTTAACCATCACTGATCTGAGTTCTCGTAATTGTTTACGTCATATCTGAGTAATACTGACTCACATGGAATACAGTTACCTTCCACCACAATTCAGGTATGAGATTTTGTAGTAGTATAAATTATAAGGTCTTCGAAACATTTCCCCAAAACATTCCCTTGAGTTAATCTCTAACCAGAATTCCTCTGACAAATAATAGACTTTCCACTTAGCTGAATACTTGTTCACAACATAAATAAAGTGAGCCAAATGGTATGAAAGACAACAACAAAAAATTTTTAAGCAATCAAGTACAATCCTTAATTACTGAATTAACTGATGTGGATGAACTAGGATAATAAACCATTTGTGAAGTCAATGATATTTGATTGCATATGATAAAATTAACTAGAAACAGACATGATTGTAATAGTAATACTGACTCACATGGAATAGAGTTACCTTCCACCACAATTCAGGTATGAGATTTTGTAGTAGTATAAATTATAAGGCCTTCGAAACATTTCCCCAAAACATTCCATTGAGTTAATCTCTAACCAGAATTCCTCTGACAAATAATAGACTTTCCACTTAGCTGAATACTTGTTCACAACATAAATAAAGTGAGCCAAATGGTATGAAAGACAACAACAAAAAATTTTTAAGCAATCAAGTACAATCCTTAATTACTGAATTAACTGATGTGGATGAACTAGGATAATAAACCATTTGTGAAGTCAATGATATTTGATTGCATATGATAAAATTAACTAGAAACAGACATGATTGTAATAATAACAATGATTAAAGATTCTTAAATAACATCTACAATTATATTTAAAAAGAACAAAAAGTGAAACATATACATAAATAGTGTTTTGTCAAACAAGGAAGTGAGTTATATACAATATAAGCACCCCTCTTGCTATTAGCATATATACAGTTACTTCTCTTAAACAAATAGTCAGCAATTATGACCATAAAATTGCTAAGAAGGGAAAATTAGGAAGATTAATGAAGAGTTTAATGCATCGCACCAGATACACAAGATACAGAACATCCAACCTACAACACAAGAGAAAGTAAAAGTAGATCAACTTTTAATGATGCACTTAGTAGAGAGACTTAAAGATTGACAGGTAATTTATTGAAGCATACTGAAGAAGAGAGTGAGGTACAAAAAGAAATATTTCTTATTGTGCAGGATGATTTGGAGACGAATTACCTGTTAAACTCAGAGCCTAGTGTCATGAAATAGCTCACAGAAGACTCCAAGTTTCAGATGTTACATGAGACGAAAGTGACCATGGGGATGACATAGTTCCCAGGAAATGTGGGATCATGGGGGACAATATGGACAATCTTATAAAATGGAATGAAAAATACAAACATAAAACTATCTTTAGGTTTAGATGAAGTACTACATCGCATTAGGGAGAAAATCATTACTTCACAACTTGGCTAAAAGAAGTTCTCTTTTGATTGAACACATCCTGACCAACAAATAGGCTGTTTCATAATGGAGGGATTTGTGATGGAGTAAAATTGTATACGAAAGCTTGAATGCTACAGCAGGTTGCAATGAATGTCGATTCCAGGAGTTACATGGAGACGAAGTGGTTAGCACAAGATAAAGTCGTGAGGTGATGCAAGTGTCGATCTCCAACAACTGCACTAGCAATCTCAGATCATGTAGTGGATTACTCACCAAACATAGAAGTTAATAATCCTGACGCTGTGCCGAAATGTAATTTTTTTCTGCTCCCATTCTCCTCGGAAAGCCAGTTACACAGAATAGGCCGCTTCTTTTTAGCTCACCTGGGAAGACGTTACTGGCGAGTTAAAACAGTGAGGTAGTCTGAAACCATTTTCTGATGACTCCTGCGTAAGGCACACGTAGAGAAATATCAGTACCTGGGTTCAAGTCCCAGTTAGGCACATAGTCTCAACCCACCAAAGAGTAGTATCGTCCCACCTCAGTGGATAGCCTTGTATCTGAAGTAGGATACACACGTGCATGACTATTCTACAATTCACAAGCAAGTGCCTGGGAGAGGTTTCACCATCTCCAGACTATTTCTCTGCTGTTCCAACCTTTAACAAGGCTTGAGGATGACGAACACTTTAGATTTTCAGTACATGTTCTGATTTCTCTTATTTTACCAGGATGATCATTTCTCCCTATGTATGTTGGCTTCAAATAATTAATTACGGATTCGGTGGAGAAATTTGGTGATTGAAAATTTCGTGAAAAGATCTCGCTTCTGATTCACTCGATGAATTTCCGTCAATTATTATGCAATGTTTTACTTCTGACAGGGAATTCAAGAACCCAGTCGCACAGCTGAGACGATACGCCATAGGCACACAATTTGATTCAAGAAGCATTGTGAGCAAAGGTGCCACAGTTCTTCTGAAAATCTAGAAATATGGAATCAATTTGGGATCCTCTGTCGATAGATCTCATTACTTCACGCGAATGTAAGACCTAGTTTGCTTCACAAGAACACAGCTGGATCCGTTTTGTGGGTATGGTACCGAGTCGTTAAGTATAAACTATGCTGGAGAAACCAATGTTTTGGGCGCGGTTCGACTGGCCTTCTGGGTCTTCGGGTGTGTTTTAGCTGTGCAGAGTCACTTATTCTCTGTCAGTACTGTTCACTGAGCATCACAATATGTCACAATTTTAAGAGGTCGAAAGATATTGTTACACCTGGTCTCTTGAGGCGGAAGGAGTGGGAACTTTACTATAATAGGTTACTACTGTAATGGCAGTGGGGATATACATTGTATGGCCCGCATCTCGTGATCGTGCGGTAGCGTTCCCGCTTCCCACGCCCGGGTTCCCGGGTTCGATTCCCGGCGGGGTCAGGGATTTTCTCAGCCTCGTGATGGCTGGGTGTTGTGTGCTGTCCTTAGGTTAGTTAGGTTTAAGTAGTTCTAAGTTCTAGGGGACTGATGACCATAGATGTTAAGTCCCATAGTGCTCAGAGCCATACGCCATATACATCGTGTGCCATGATTTGTGCTAATCGGCGAATGACGTGTGGGTTCCTATTTTCCTCCTGCTGCACGTAGGCTCCGTGGCCGCAGTTACTTGTCGGTAGCGCTCGGGTCACGTGTTGTTGATGGGGCCTGTGCACAAGGCGTGCACAAGGCGTGTCAGTGTGGAGAAGTATACATCAGTGAAACCAGCAGGCCAATAACAACACTCATACGGGCACAGGAACGCTACATTCGTCTAGGGCAACACGGAAAATCAATAGCGGCCGAACACCAGCAGGACTGCGGCAAGGAATAGAAAGTAACGATTCTTGCATACTGGGTTTTGGTAAAACGAAGAATCAGAGAAGCCATCGAAATACTGAAACAACCTAACAACATGAGTAGAGAGGATGGACTCATTCTTGCCCCATCCTGGCGTCCAGCCCTCAAGAGTCCAACAATCCCCACGAACAGCCGGCCGGAGTGGCCGAACGGTTCTAGACGCTACAATCTGGAACCGCGCGACCGCTACGGTCGCAGGTTCGAATCCTGCCTCGGGCATGGATGTCTGTGATGTCCTTAGGTTAGTTAGGTTTAAGTAGATCTAAGTTCTAGCGGACTGATGACCTCAGAAGTTAAGTCCCATAATGCTCAGAGTCATGTGAACCACTTTTGAACCCACCAACAACACGCGAGGCGAGCGCTACCAGCGAGTAACGGACGAAAACCAAGGAGCCCACATCTCATTCACCTGTCATGGCAAATAATGCAAGAAGCAAAGCATAGCAGCAGGTCACTACTCTCTCCACCGTAGAAACCTATTACAACAAAGTTCCCACTCCCTCTGCCACAAGAGACCAATTATAAGAACCATCTTTTAAAATTATGACGTAATTTCATGCTCAGTGAGCAGTAACGACAAAGTAGAAGTTATTCTGTACACTTGAAACACACCAATGGACGCAGAAGAGGCCGAAATAGTTTTTGTTCTAGTACAGTTTTTTTTACATTATTTTTCGGTAGCATATGCGGGCAACTTCTACATTAACTATTCCTATTTCCTTTCTTGAGTACTGATGTGACCTCTGCTACTTTATAGTCTTCAGATTCAGTTCTTTCGTCGAGCGGCCGGTTGCATATGAAAGCTAGGTATGGAACTATTGTATCAGCATACTCTGAAGGGAAACTAGTTGGTATACAGTCTGAGACGGAAGAATTACCTATATTAAGTGACTTAAGCTGCTTCGTTACACCGAGGATATATAGTTATAAGTAACTCATATTAGCAGCTGTTCTCGATCCGAATTCTGAACTAGTTACTTCGTTCTCTTTGGTGATAGAATTTCGGAAAACTGTGTTTAATAACTGAGTTTTGTTAGTGCTACCATCGGTAATACTACCATCAGTATCGCGCAGTGAAGGTATTGATTGTGTCTTTCCATTGGTTTACTTCACATGCGACCACAATCTGTTTGGACTTTCTTTCAGATTTCGAGACAGAATTTTCGAGCTTCGGTAAAACTTCGCAAAGCTTGAAGATTTCGTGTTCTTTCAAATTTCATTTGCTTTTTTCATTGCTTCTGCAACAGTTTTCTGACCTGGTTTCAGTCCAATGGGAATCAGTACTACCTTTTATTATTTTATTTGGCATGAATTTCTCAATTTAAAACAATACGATTTCTTTGAATTTAAGACATATCTGGTCCACACTTACGTAACTAGTCTGCCCAAAGCACATACTGCCTCTTAGGAAGATATGAATCACTAGAATAATGCACACATTCCCTCGTGATTTATTACCTACAGTAGTACTTTCCAAGATAATGGTAAACGCTAACAGTCATCACATACAGCTCATTAATGTAACCACCTACTTGGTAGAGGCAATGAATGTCCCATATGTACTAATATCCTCAGTGAACGGATACCAAAGCTATACATGCTCAAGTGCTTACTACTTTATACAAAGCTTTCCCCCGGAGCAACCTCTGGTGTCAATGAAACCAGAATTTAGAATCTGCAGTGATGATTTGTTGTATAAGCTGTTTATTGCCCATGGTGCAGCGTTTCCTCAGGTATGAAAGCTAATCGGCAGATGCAGAAACAAATGTATTGTGAAAACTTAACAATTTGTACGATTATGACTACGAAGTCTTTCGCGACGGAGTCCTTGCATAAAAAGTTCTCGGTTTACTTGCCGCGTCAAATTTGGACAAAATCCCAAGCTTTCGATGACTACCTCCGTCATCTTCGTCAGGGGTAAAACTGACTGTCGTGGACCGTTTTTTTTTTTTTTTTTCCTTTATTGTGTTTCAATTCCCCATCGGGGCGGGCTGGCAGCAGCATAGGCGCTGCTCTTCAGCCGAAAGACAGTACAAAACAATAGAAGACATTAAAAAACAGCATAGGAGAGAATAAGGTGAACATAGATATAAAAAAAGGGGAACAGCATGGAAGACAAAACAAAACAAAACGGGGTGACTGTAAAATGGAAATAACAAAAATCTGTTTAAAAGTAGCACATATAAAAAGCCACACACGGCGACGGTTAAAAGAACACAAGGCACAGTATGACTGGAGCATAAAAGTAGCGACGGATGGCATAGCACATAACGTAACACTGACGGCGAACCTCAAGGCAGGACACAATTAAAATCACATCTCTTGACGCACACGAGTAACAGCACTAAACACAACACTGATGTGGCACACTGATGATGAGTAATACAGAGGATCTGCCAGGCGCTAGGAGATGAGGGAGATCTGAAGAAGGGAGGGGGTGGAAGAGATGGGGGAGGTGAGCAGGGGGCGCACGGGAGAGGGCCAGGTAGGGTGGGAAGGAGAGAGGCAGGTATGGGGTGCAGGGTCTCAGGGGAGGGGGGACGGAGGGAAATCCGCTCTGGGAGAAGAAGGAAAGAGGAAAGGGGGCCCTGGGGAGGGGGGGGGGGAACAAGGCCAGGTTATAGTTGGAAGGAAGGGTAGATGTCACGGCGAAGTTCGTCATCCGGGAGGGGGAGGCGTTGGAAATTGCCCTGATGAAGGAGATGGAGGGTGTGGAGGTGGAGAGAGGGAGGGATACAGCGATAGAGGCGCGGCTGGTGAGGCTTCCGCTTTTATAAGCAGTGGACGGCTTCTCATTGGCTGGATGACGTCACGGTGAAACCGACGCGTACTGAGGTGGCGGCCTCTATATCCATAGATTTTGTTTGCGCGCTTTATCCAGCGTTGCTTGCAGCGCCATCCATCGCAACAGGCGGAGAACTGCGAGGAATGTAAGAAGTCTCCCTCTGCGCTCTTTCTATATCAATTGCGCGCTTCCATGCATTGCTGAGTGCATAACCGGAATCTCTGTTGAAATTATTTTCACAGAGTCTAATTTCAACTGCTTCCCTGATGACAGAGTCCCAATAGTTTGAAGCGTGAGCAAGTAGTCTTGTTTCATCGAATAAAATCTTATGTTTATTTAACAAACTGTGCTCAGCCACCGCTGATTTTTCTAGATACCTGTATTTCAGGTGACGCTGATGTTCCACACTGCGATCGGCGACAGTTCTTATAGACTGGCCCACATAACTTTTGCCACACTCGCAAGGAATGCTGTAAATTCCCGGTACTCTCAGGCCAAGATTATCTTTCACAGGTCGCAGCATTTCCTTAATCTTCCTGGGTGGCCGGAAGACTGGTCTGATTCCTTGCCGGCTTAGGACTCTGCCGATCTTGCTGGTCGTTGCACCGCAGAATGGTAGCCGCGCGATGTGTTGGTCCTCTTGATCTGTTCGAACAGCGTCCTTTCTTGGTTTCTTCGCCAGAGTAAATCTGATATCACGATCAGAATAACCATTTTTTATGAATACCGTCGTCAGATGGTTAATCTCGGAGCCGAGATGATCCTTGTCCGAAATAGTCCTTGCTCTGTGTACCAAGGTGTTCAGCATAGCTCTCTTCTGAGCTGGGTGGTGAAAACTACGCGCGTTTAGATATAAATCTGTATGCGTCGGTTTTCTGTGCACAGAATGTCCGAGACGTCCATCTGATTTTCGCTCCACCAGTACATCTAAGAAGGGTAACTTTCCATCCTTCTCCACCTCCACTGTAAATCTTATGTTCTCATGTATACCATTCAAATGTTCAACAAACTGCTGCAGTGCCTCATTGCCATGTGGCCAGATTAAAAAAGTATCGTCGACATACCTGAAGAAGCAGGATGGACGTAAGGGAGCACTGTTCAACGCTCGTTCTTCGAAATCCTCCATGAAGAAGTTAGCTATGGCTGGTGACAGCGGCGAACCCATGGCTGTTCCGTCAATCATTTCATAATATTTTCCACCATACAAAAAATAGGTGGTCGTCAAAGTGTGTCGAAACAGCTTTAGTATTTCAGGAGAGAAATAAGCAGCCAACATTTTTAACGTATCTTCCACTGGAACCTTTGTAAACAAAGAGACCACATCTAGGCTGATCATGATGTCATTCGGACCTATCCTCATCTGCTTTATAATGTCAACAAACATTTGTGAGTTAGTAATATGATGGCTGCAGTGGCCGACTATAGGTGCTAATAATTTGGTTAAGTATTTTGCCAACCGATATGTAGGAGACCCAATAGCACTAACAATAGGTCTCAACGGAACCCCATCCTTATGGACTTTGGGTAGACCATATAACCTGGGTGGCCTTGGTGCTCTTGGTCGTAGATTCTTGACTAGTTCTTCTGGGAGGCCAGAGTTCTTCAGTAGCTCCCCTGTCTTCCTACTAAGTGCTGCTGTGGGATCCCATTTAAGAATACGGTACGTGGCATCTTCCAATAATATGGCCACTTTCTTATGATAATCGGTAGCATTGAGGATAACTGTGGCATTCCCTTTGTCGGCTGGTAGTACAACTAACTCTTCATCCTTCCCCAACGATTTCAATGCCAGTTTCTCCACTCTGCTCACATTGGGTTTAGGAAGCTTGGCTGTTGCTAAAATCCGACTAGTTGCAAGCCTTACCTCATCTGCTGCCTCTTCAGAAAGGTGCCGAACCGCTTGTTCTACTCCACTTATAATCTCGGCCACAGGTAGCTTTTGTGGAGCTGGAGAAAAGTTCAGTCCCTTACTGAGAACCGAGATGGTGGCGTCGTCAATTTCCTTGTCGGAGAAGTTGATAACAGTGCGATGTGCGTCGCTGGACCCAGAAGTTCCTTTTCCCCGGTTTAGGCGCACAAATTTATCAGCCTGTTTTGCTGTAGTCTTGCTTAAATTAGCTCGCTGATGTGCAGCCAAGGTCGTGTCTACCCATTCCCAGTCCCAAGGTGACAAAACTGCAGACAAAAACAGATGGCAACTATATAAAGAGCGAGCGTTGGCATCCAGTTCATACCTCGTATGATGTATCCTCTCTCTGACGATCGCATGACTTGTCTTCCGCAAAATTCTATTCACTGCAGCAGTTCGGATGTGATGTTTGACAACTGCGAAATTTGGTACAACCTCCTTGTCACGACAACGTTGTAGAAAAGCCAGATTACTCAGCAGCTGTGACTGTTTCAAGCGCAGTTTCTCCAGCCGACGAACGCTGCGCGCTACATCCTCCTCGTAGAGGAAACTAATATGACTACGAAGTCTTTCGCGACGGAGTCCTTGCATAAAAAGTTCTCGGTTTACTTGCCGCGTCAAATTTGGACAAAATCCCAAGCTTTCGATGACTACCTCCGTCATCTTCGTCAGGGGTAAAACTGACTGTCGTGGACCGGTGAGGCTTCCGCTTTTATAAGCGATTGTTTATTTGTACGATTGTTGACTTACATATTCTTAAAAATAAAGTTCTTTTTTGTGATAATGATGAAGCTAATGCTCTAATGAAACGGAATAAGACGGTAAATAACCTGTTGTGAGACGTGCTATAAGCAAACACCACACATGTTTCCTACGCTGTTTATAGTGGTATAAATGGAAAAAGTAACAGCAGCGGCTAGATTAACACTTTACACTTTAACGATACAGGTTATGGAACCTATTTCCACGAACCGTAGCTACCTTTAAACTGTTTGAACATTATTCACGTGTTCGAGAAACGTCTGCTAAAAGCATTACAGCGCTGAATACTGGAGATCGTTTTTCACGTACGGCTACAAATTCAGGTAGCTACAGTCGCTTAGGTGGTTGTGTGGTTGAAAAAATACCTGCTACCGTCGAAAATAAACGACATGACCCAAAAAGAAATAAAAATATCAAATCGCACCACGGTCTCATGTGTGCTCAAGCTATTATGGCACTGCGGTGTATTTTTGCCTTCTCTAAACTTCAAAGAAACGTGCCACAGTGAGAGTAGACAAAGTTTACTTTCACAGCGCGTCGTTAATCTGAAGTACTCTGCTAACAGTGACAATTTTTATGCGAATTCAGGTTAGCTCTCGTCTTTCTATCTCAGTTAATCCTTTCCTCCTGCACACTGCCACATGGAACATTTATTTTTCTTTGTTGCACATAATGTAATACTATACTCGTCTTCTGCTACGCCACTGTGGTTAAAGTTACGCACAAACGGCACCGTAAAGACAAGAGAAACCATGTCAAGTATAGTATATCGTGTCCTCTGACGGACATATACATACTCTCCTGCTGTTACAGATAACTCACCTAAACCAGGTTTGGCTAATCACAGGACTGCATCATTACATAAAAAAGGGAAAAAACTTAATGCCATGGAAATTAATCTTCGAATACATTTTATAGGAGGCAGTGATAATTTTCTTGTTCATCATTGTTAAGAATCAAGTTATTAAAGGTCTCTTTTTCAGTATTGTGCAGTACCTCAGCCTGTCTGATCACAGTCACCTGGTTTCCTATACACCCAGGATGGAAAACGAAAAGTACAGTCCTCTTCCCACAGAATTTGAATGTATTCCTTAGCATGTAATATTAAACTGTTTGAACGTAAAAGCAAACGGTATTCTCTAACAAATACTTGAGCAACAGCATTTCTACAAATGAATGAATATTCACAAAAACGACACCTTGAGATAACATAAAGCGAATAAAACTGATCGCTGGACTGTAAATAAAAAGAGGATTAAATATGATGTAAAGCTGAGAAAACGCAGCAGGCGCGTTTGGGTTTAATGAGAAACTAGGACCTGTTATCAAGCTGCAATTAATACTAATAGAAATAAAAATTACATTTTATCACGTTTCTACCACTCTGTACAATCAAATGGACAAGTCATTTTGCTCGGTATCCGTAGGTGAAGGATTTGTTTGGGGATCGGCACTCGTGATGAAGGGATCCATAAAAATGTATCTATTAAAATGGAAGGCGGGAAGTATGTATTTGGATATACATGAAAGAAAAATCTTTGATGTGTAAATGAACTGAGTTGCAGGATCTGTACATTTATGACAGTTCAATAAATATTAAATATATAATTTGGTAATATTTATCTGTTGCATAGCGCATAGCAGTAGGGGTTACAAATGTAAGATTGCGAGGGATACGTAAGCACCTGCTCTAATAAAAATATCACGTTTATTGAGGACACAGCTGAATAAATGATAAACTGAACAACATATGAATAGGTGATGGTTGGTGTTCTTCATAACACTCTCAGCTGAGTTACAAAATTACATTTACAAATGCGCCTTGGAGACCACAGCTCGATTTATCATTAATTATTAATTATGGAAGGGTCAGAGGAATCTTTCAATGGCGAAATTCAGGCACATATACACATATAATAGATATTCAGGACAAATATGAGAATAAAGCAAACCTTCACCAGCATGCAGGTTGCTGGCGAACGGTTGTTCCCTTGGTTTCCGTGCACGAAGTAAGTGAACAAGAATTCATCGACAAGAATAAACTGTTAATAGTTGCACCATAGGAGAAGTTCTGAAACTAATTTGGAAGTTTTATCGCGAAAATCAGTAACTGTGACATGTAACGATTCTCACAATCCGTGAATACGAGGTCGTCACAAACACAATTTTGCATAAAATGGGTGGTAAAATTCAGAATAGCTAAACAAATTGACAGAGTAGTCATGTGAGACATGATCTGCAAACTTAAAGCTCTCAGATCCGTACTTACAACGCGCTGAGACAACAAAGACACTTGGAAAGTAGATTACGAACTGAGATCGAAATAAGCCGAACTTCAGAAATCTGTTCAGTTATACAATAGTCGTGAGATCACCAACGAACTCAATTAGATTGTACTGAGAAGATTCATCACGAGTCCATATGCCGGAAGAGAGGTAGAGCAGAACGATGGCTTGCATGTGTAGTGAAGTGCAACTTGTTGTAATGTTCCGAAATTAACCAGAAAAATACAGTACACCGCTCAACGAGCAATGAGAGCAAGACGTTAATTTTGACTGGTGCTGAAATCTACAAAACGAAGATAATGGATTAACTATGAATAGGCACACATACTTATTCGGTGTCGCCCGGAACACTACCGACCGACTAAGCGAGGTGGCACAGTGGTTAGCACACTGGACTCTCATTCGGGAGACCGACGGTTCAATCCCGCGTCCGGCCATCCCGATTTAGGTTTTCCTTGATTACCCTAAATCGCTCCAGGCAAATACCGGTACGCTGCCTTTGAAAGGGTGCGGCCGACTTCCTTCCCTAATCCCATGACCTCGCTATTTGGTGTCCTCCCCCAAACAACCCAACCCAACAACCGAGCAAACTCTTCTGAAATCAGATAGTCCCATTCTTCATTCTTCCGGAAGTGCCCAGAGAGCTCCCTATTGAGTGGTGCCAACTTGTACAAGAGCTTCGTCCAAGGCGAACAGAAACCTCTTTCTTACCTGGTTCCGTGCTTTTTAGGGTTGGCTATTCTGCCACAGTGGCAGACTACTTTTACTGCCACAGATCTTGACACTGAAATATATTTGTGCACTCCCATTCATGCTTTTCATTCATCACGTGAGAGGAGGAAAGGATGTACATACAGATACAGTGCACATAGATGTATTGAATATGAATGAGGGGCTCTGATAATTACCAAAAATCTTAGTGAAATAAAGATCATGTACCTCGTGGCCATTATAGACACTCTCAGGTGCTCAGTCCTTTTTATGTAGTTTACAGTTTGCGCCCTGAACTGAGGTGCCAGGGGTGGGTACATTAAGTTAAACGTTAAGCAAAATGATAAAGAGGCTCATGTAGAGACGCTTGAACTTCAAAGAGGAATGCAATAAGCAGAATTAAATAATGTATCATTGAAAACTGTTTTACGCACAAAACAATGAAAATATAATGCGGTACTTCATATACTGTCACTTCTAGAGACACAACTATTGTTTCTGTTCGCCAGTCTTACTGCAGAAGCTTTCTGGGTCCGCACCTGCCTGACGCATTCAAACTAGAAACTGCAGCAACAACACATACAAAAGACACAGAAAAAAATAACACATATATTCTTGAAACTTCCTGTCAGATTAAAACTGTGTGCCCGACCGAGACTCGAACTCGGGACCTTTGCCTTTCGCGGGCAAGTGCTCTACCAACTGAGCTACCGAAGCACGACTCACGCCCGGTCTCACAGCTTTACTTCTGCCAGTATCTCGTCTCCTACCTTCCAAACTTTACAGAAGCTCTCCTGCGAACCAGGAGAGCTTCTGTAAAGTTTGGAAGGTAGGAGACGAGATACTGGCAGAAGTAAAGCTGTGAGACCGGGCGTGAGTCGTGCTTCGGTAGCTCAGTTGGTAGAGCACTTGCCCGCGAAAGGCAAAGGTCCCGAGTTCGAGTCTCGGTCGGGCACACAGTTTTAATCTGCCAGGAAGTTTCATATCAGCGCACACTCCGCTGCAGAGTGAAAATCTCATTCTGGGGACATATATTCTTGAACAAAGTGGCACACCTGTGATCATCCCACATAGTGTAACTGCATGTGGCAATGTAACCTGATACTTGACAAGCGTTCTCCCACGCCTCTCTGGGAATTGTATGGCATAAAGGAGGCGAAAAAATGAAGTTCAGCGATCCACTGTGGAGTATGTGACTGGTAACGATGTAGGCCAGTTGTATGACACGAAAATGACGTGAAGATAAAGTCCCGACTACCCCTTCTCTCTCTTTGCCAACAGGAAGACTTAAAAATGACAGTAAAACCCTCCCTCTTGTCTCGTTAGTTGAATAATACTCGTGATTCGAGGTCTGTACGCCAAAGTGGGTGGATCATCATGAAGTGAGAGGAGAGATCAGCCCTCCTGCAAGCGGAATAAAATGGATAAGGGGACTGTCACATACGGCTGTAGACATTAATCCGTCCACCTCTCACATTATTATACACTTATTGACGTACTATACATATCCTTCTTCTGAAAAATATTTGCGATTTTTCATTTTTCCAGCATCGCAACGTACCCCTGATGAAGTGGACTGGGACTCAGCACTAGCTGATGTGTTGAACAATTTCTACTGCCTGCGCCAGAGCAGCACTAGACACTTGAGTTATGCGATCAGGAAATGCATCTGGCATATGCACCTCAGAATCAAAGATTAGCCACAGAGAAAAGAAAAGCAAGGAAGAGCTGACATGTTAGTAGTATTAACCAATTTCTCATAATAATGATTCAACGTGTTTTGAAAATAAATACGGATTTATGAACACTGTGTTAAAATATAGTTTCGATTACTTTGAGAGGTAGTATTCACCGAAACAATAATATAAGTTCCGGACTTCGTGCGCAACATCCCCCTTGATGTATTAGATCAACCAATCGCGAAACCTGCGCCACAAGAGCAGCACATATCTGAATTGTGGTATCAGAAATAAAGCCGACTTACACACCTCAGCAGTAGCTGCCGACGTTTCTTCAGCCCGCCAAGCCATGGTTAAGTGGTGTACAATACTATTCTTGACAATGACATTATACTTACATTTACACTTTCGAGTAACAGTCTTTTCTGAAAAGGAATTCACTAGATTCATACAGCAAATTTTTGTCCATCTCAAAATTACACTCCATCTCTTACAATAGTCAGTTTACAGAGAAATTCAAACAACAGTAAAGCAAATAACTCTTTGAAAAGCTATCTTCCATAGTATACAAAAACTCAAAGTTTGCAATAACTGGTGTGTTACATCAGTGTACTCCGTATTCGAGCTCTACTACGCTATTACTGATTCAAATCTTGTTTTAATGACCTAGTAGTATCTTCACATCTTTTCCTCAAATAATGACACAGATTTGCCAAGAATTTCTCCTACTGGTGAGATTTTGACTATTTAGACCACTTTTGTTCACCTATATTTGAAAAGGTACATTGTCATTTACCACTGCTTTCGTTACTGACCTTTTACACTATAGCTCAAAATACAGCACATGCAGCTTCCTACTGCTCATAACCACCAAATAAAACATCGGTTTATCTTTACAGCTGATTTTTGATGAACCTGCTTGGATAGGGAGCCATTCTTTAAATAATTTTCCAGGAATCTGTATACAAAAGAACTCTAGACTTCGTAAAAGTTAAAATGTAGCAATTTATTCAGTTTTCGGTGTTACCACTACATCCTATAGACAGTTTTTTATTCTGAATCAAACCCAAAATAGGATGTCGGTGTTATCCAGCGTCAGAATCGCATATGCTCGTAACTAACATTCACAATCTTGCGATCGTTAACACTTTCATCTACTCTGTGTAACTGAACGAGGTAAGCCATAGTTGGGCAATCTTTTGCGTGAAATATTAAAGCAGACGTAATCGCATAGCTCTTCTACCTTAGGTTATAGCCTCGCGAAGTAAAACCCCACCAAAATATAAACTGCTGTTGGCGTTTATTCCAAAATACCATTACACATGGATTATTGCTTGAAGAAAGTGGACGGAGGGGATTCTAACGTACTTCAACCACATGAATGTAAACTGAACTGCCAGCCGCTGTGGCCGAGTGGTTCTAGGCGCTTCAATCTGGAACCGCGCGACCGCTACGGTCGCGGGTACGAATCCTGCCTCGGGCATGGAAGTGTGTGATGTCCTTAGGTTAGTTAGGTTTAAGTAGTTCTAAGTTCTAGGGGACTAATGACCTCATATGTTAAGTCCCATAGTGCTCAGAGCCATTTGAACCATTTTTAAACTCAATTACTTTGTTATTTTGATCATCCTGCTCACAAATCTGTTTGCGGTTCATTATAGCGTACCTGCGGCCTGCACGTACATCAGTCGTGGGTTACCGGCTAGCACACTACCCCACATTTGATTTCCTTATTACCCGTAGTAGAGGCTCTGATGATTAGCTACAAACTTCTTCGCGACAGCTAAGGTTCAAATGGTTCAAACGGCTCTAAGCACTATGGGACTTAACATCTGGGGTCATGAGTCTAAGGACATCACACACATCCATGCCCGAAACAGGATTCGAACTACCGACCGTAGCAGCAGCGCGGTTCCGGACTGAAGCGCCTTGAACCTCTCGGTCACACCGGGGAGTCGGCCCAACAGCTAAGTCAGCGTCGCTTTCTTACATGGACAGAACTACAGCTGATCACTCTGTGTAACACAGTATGTGACAAGATCAACTGTGCGGTTTGACCTCAAGTGGCTCACATCTGCAGAGACAAGTAAAGAATGGAGAGAGCGTTTTAATATACACAGTTGTGATTATGTCACAAGCACGAGAAACATTTATCTGATTTGCACAGACATACCCACAGCGCAAAGTGAGCCGCAGGTGGAATTGCCATTTTCTTGTTTGGCTTATGTCACGGTGTTTTTCCTCTGCCCTGAGTAACCGGAAGTCACCCTTTGGGATTTTTTTTGTGATCTCTCAAACTCTTTCGATTGTGTAAATCATGGAATACTTCTAGATAAGCTCAAGTACTGTGGTATGAATGGATCAGCGCTAAATGGTTTAAATCATATCTAACTGGAAGAGTGCAGAAAGTTGATATAGGCAGTCGACATAATATGCAAAATACTGGTGATTTCTCAAACTGGGGAACAATCAAAAATGGGGTGCCGCAAGGTTCGGCCTTGGGTCCTCTGCTATTCTTAATATGTATTAATGACATGCCATTCTATATTCACGAAGATGCAAAGCTGCTACTTTTTGCCGATGATACAAGTATAGCTATCACACCCAACAGACAAGAGTTAACTGATGAAACTGTAAACGATGTTTTTCATAAAATCATTAAGTGGTTCTCTGGAAATGCGCTCTCATTAAACTTTGACAAAACACAATATATACAATTCAACACAGTAAATGGAATGACACCATTAATAAATATAGATTTCGAACAGAAATCGGTAGCTAAGGTAGAATATACAAAATTTCTAGGTGTATGCATTGATGAGGGGTTGAAATGAAAAAAAAAAAAAACACACTGAAACGTTTGAGTTCAGCTACTTATGCTATTAGGGTCATTGCAAATTTTGGCGATATACATCTCAATAAATTAGCTTACCACACCTATTTTCATTGTCTGCTTTCGTATGGCATCATAATCTGGGGTAACTCATCATTGAATAAAAGAGTGTTCATTGCACAAAAGGGTGTAATCGGAATAATTGCTGGAGCTTATCCAAGATCATCCTGCAGACACTTATTTAAAGTGCTAGGGATCTTCACTGTAGCCTCACAATATATGTATATATTCACTTATGAAATTTTTTATTAACGATCCGAACGAATTCAAAAGTAATAGCATTGTACATGGCTACAACACTAGGAGAATGGATGATCTTCACTACTCAAGGTTAAATCTAACTTGGATAAATTATGCTGCCCAAAAGTCTTTGGTCACTTACCTAATATGACAGATAGCCATATAGCATTTAAAAGGAAAATAAAAAAAATATCTAACTGGCAACTTCTTCTACTCATTAGATGAATTTTTGGATATAATAAGTGGGTAATTTCCCCACCCCAGACCCCAAGGAATATATTAAGTGTCTTGTAATATTTTGTGTAATGTAATATCTTGTATAGACACCTATTATTAACCTGACACGTTCCACATCATTACAAAGTGTCGTATTCAGTACTAATCTAAGCTAATCTCTAATCTAATGTTACCTACCTGGTTATTTCAGCCTTAAATCTCTACTTTGTACAGTCATCATTGGATTTTACAACTTTTACTACTTCTTCTTCCTCCTGGTTCCGTATTATCCCTCGTTTTGGAGCCGCACAGTAACGGTGTTTATCGGTTTTGCACCATTTTCTTGTTCAGCGTGTGGTGAGGAGACAATTTTCTTACTATGTGCTTTTGGACTATTCCGCAGTTTGGTGGACTCTACAAGTGGCTCAAATGGCTCTGAGCACTATGGGACTTAACATCTCAGGTCATCAGTCCTATACAAGTGGAGTTGAGGCTTTTCTCTTCCAGAATTTTAGAGTGACGCTTGTCATGCGGTGGGGGCATGAGAGGAAGAGGTTATTCCGATTGGATCAGAACCCTGGCGAGGCTTTTTCTGAGGTGAAGTGTGCACAATTCCGCCAAGTCCTCGGTTTACTTCTTTATTGTTAAGTCCTCTCGTTTCGCCAATCATCTTGAGGAGCATTCCGCTACGCTTCCGTTTTCGCGGACAACCATTAAGGTAGTTCGTATAACAGGGTGCGCGGCAGCCGTCAGCCGTGTGGTTCGGGTTTCCACGTGGTGGGTGTAACACAGCGGCCGCATCGTTGGCTACGTCACTGTATTGACGCTTCCGCATTGTGTCGTAGCGCGCCAAAAATTTTTTCCATGGGGCTGTTAGAAATACCTCGCAACGGACTTATTGTAGTATTTATCAATGTCTTCATTACTGTTTCTCACAAAGGTAAACTTCCCGAGCTGTTTGTCTTTTAATAGAATTTTGTCTAATAAAATAGACGAAGCAGTGGGTTCTGCCCCGGTGCTCCTAGTCGGAGGGCCTTGTGGCAACTGATTTGTCGAATAAATTTCATCAACGTAAGTATTTTTATTGTGTGCTGCGCTCTGACAAACATCAGAAGTCTCAGCTACCTGAGCTGCCTGTTTCTTTATCACGTTTAATTCTGTCTCTTTGTTACCTATCTGATCATTAAGGTGTACTGAAGTGCTCTGTTCGATATACACTTCAATAACAGTTTCCTGCGGTGCTTTCTTTAATTCTGTTTATAGTCATTTTGTAGTTTGATCGCCCTCTTACCTTAAAAATTCATCTGATTTTCTTTCGTGACCAGCGGAGAGATCTACTTGGATTACTACCTGTCGAAGGGTAGATTTCGAAGTATCTTGCCTAGTCACAAGAATTCAGTCCGTTTCTCTACGATTCAGGGATACCTCTAATTGTAGTTTTCACATCTTAGTTGTGGTTTCTGCATCGTGCGGCAACACGTTGGTCACGTGACTAGCACCCATGGATTCTAACTGCTCAGTTTGAGTTTGATTCCTGACGTGTTCAGTAATTCGCGCAACCTGATTAGAAAAGTTGTCTTCTCATTGTTTCATCGTTTAATGCTTTTGATTGATGATGGGTGCATCACTACTCACACTTCTTACCTTTGTTTCACAGTGGCTACGCCATTGGTAGTATTTTCTTCCCTTTGATTCATGATGGATATAGTTTCGCCTGTAGCCGGTGACGTAGTTTCAGTCGTCGCAGCTACAATGTTATTTGAATTTCTAATGCCGAATTTGCCCTCTGCTACCTCATAAAAATTCGGTTTGCGGATTTGAAGAAGTCATCATAGCGAATTTTCTTCTCGTTAAATCCATATTAACGTGCAACACAGGTTGTCTTCGTCAGCTAACATGTAAACAGCTAACAGATGATGTTTCCACAAACGGAATTATGACAGATAAATAAAATACTTTCTTAAAAACTTTTGCAGATCACTATTGTAAACTGCACGCATTTATCTACAAACATCTGCCCGCTTGTGGTACTCTTTACAAGACGTAGAATAACTGTGTAATAATTATAAGTTATAACTCTAAGTTTTCTAAGCTTGAAGCCTCAAATAAATAACTTTTACTTCTGCGTTAAGCGGATCTATGCTTATGGATGTATGAGTAATATATTGACCTACCTCGTGTTGTAACTATTAACAATCCTGTGTCCTTAAGAATTTATAAATCTTGTCCTCTTGCAGTTTTATTTAGTTTACTAGCATTGGATAAATTCCATTCATTTACGGGTAAGGTTTTCCAGCTTTCAGAGAATCATTGGATGGTTACTTGAACTCTAACATTCTTATTGTTAGCACACGTGGAAAAGAAACAAATATTTATGAAACTGGCTTATTTTGAAATATTATCACATATACACCACAGTAATGATCTATTTTAACAGTAATACGAGTGGGTTCCTGTTTAACTCTCCTTTTCATAGAACGGGGGAGTTAAATTAACGAAAAATCTACAGTGTGAAATTCTACGAGCTTCTAAATATGTCTCTCTCGGAATAACTTGCCTGGTTTCGTATTATTGCATTCGTCGAAGTTCTGAGTGCTCGGATTTCATTCACACTGGGCCGTCAGACTTTATTATTTAAATGATATAGAGGATGTAAGCAATTACTACAGTTCTTAGTAATATCGGTTACATGGCCGTAACGTCCGCTAAGCCGATATCGCCCAAAGCCGATTCTTCCCGTTCATACACTAACTCACTCACGCTTTCCCGTGGAAACCTGTTAGTAACATATTAAAGGTGTTAGAAGTGTAAATTAAAGAACATGAGACAAAGTTTTAACATATATCAATAGTTTTTCTCACTTAAAGGAATTTACAATTGCATGTACACCTTAACAGATTATGTCTAGAACGGGAAAAGGTAAAGAAAGAAGTGGCAAATGAAGTATGTCAGACAAAAAAAATATTATATATATATATATATATATATATATATATATATATATATATATATATATCATTGGATGGTTACTTGAACTCTCACATTCTTATTGTTAGCACACGTGGAAAAGAAACAAATGAATGGAATTTATCCAATGCTAGTAAACTAAATAAAACTGCAAGAGGACAAGATTTATAAATTCTTAAGGACACAGGATTGTTAATAGTTACAACACGAGGTAGGTCAATATATTACTCATACATCCATAAAGCATATATATATATATATATATATATATATATATATATATATATATATATATATAAAATTGGCGAATATCAAGCAGGTTTCAGGCCAAATAGATCTTGCCCAGAACAGATTTTAGTCCTCAAACTAATTCTCAGACATCAAAAAATTTACAATAAAAAACTAGTTTGTACCTTTGTAGATTTTAGAAAGGCTTATGACTCAGTGGATCGTGAATCTCTTTTCCAAATTGTGAAAGAACAAGGCCTGGATCCTAAAACCACGGCAATTATCAGAGACACGCTAACTGGTACAAAATCAAAAGTAAAGTTCAGAGGAGAAATTTCAGAACCCTTTGAAATAAAAACAGGCGTGAGGCAAGGTGATGGACTCACTCCGTTGCTATTTAACTGCGTTCTAGAGTGGCGCGAACGAAAATTGGAGTTCAAAATTGACCAACCAGTGAAATTAGGACGAACAAATATTCGAATAGACTGTTTGGCCTTTGCAGACGACTTGGTTATTCTAACGCAGGACATCCAAATTGCTCAGAAACAAATAGAAATTCTTAAAGAAACAGCAGAAGGAGTAGGTCTCCAAAAAAACTTTTGGAAACTAAGTATGGAAAAATCAAAAGAGTTTCGCAATTCAAATATTTAGGTGAAACAATCTCAGAGACTGGTCTAGAAAAAATTGGAAATGAAATTCGTTGTCAAAAGATGGAGACAGCTTTTAGACTTACAAAAGACATCTACAACAAAAAATGTCTCTCGAGGTACTCTAAATTGAGACATTACAATACGGTCATAAAACCAGAGTGCCTTTATGGGGCTGAAACGCTAATTTTAAACAGAAAAAAGGACATTCAAGAAATCCAAAAAAGAGAAAGAAAAGTAATCAGAAAAATTCTAGGTCCAAAATATATTGAAGAAGGAACATACAGGCTAAGAGCAAATAGTGAAATTCAACAATACACCAGCATATATTCGGATATGAAAAAACGCAGATTAAAATTTTATGGGCATATTAAAAGAATGGATGCTACCAGACTAACTAAACAAGTAGTGGAATTCTACGAAAATCGAAGTAAAGCTAAATTTGAGGCAATAAAATGGATTGCTGCTATAAAAGAGGACATGAAAGAGGCAGATATAAAACAAGATGAAATTCAAGACAGAAAATTATTTAGGCAAAAAATTCATGACTGGGTAGTTGGTCAAGCTGAAAAATCAAAGAAAACTGGAACCACATGGTCTGATGAAAGGAAAAGAGCTCATTCCGAGAGAATGAATACAATTTGGGCAGAGAGAAAGTCTAAAAGAAAGTAACTGAATGCCCCGTGATTGTACTTCGCGTGGTCCAGTAGGGCCCAAACGTGAATAATAATAATATATATACTCCTGGAAATTGAATAAGAACACCGTGAATTCATTGTCCCAGGAAGGGGAAACTTTATTGACACTTTCCTGGGGTCAGATACATCACATGATCACACTGACAGAACCACAGGCACATAGTCACAGGCAACAGAGCATGCACAATGTCGGCACTAGTACAGTGTATATCCACCTTTCGCAGCAATGCAGGCTGCTATTCTCACATGGAGACGATCGTAGAGATACTGGATGTAGTCCTGTGGAACGGCTTGCCATGCCATTTCCACCTGGCGCCTCAGTTGGACCAGCGTTCGTGCTGGACGTGCAGACCGCGTGAGACGACGCTTCATCCAGTCCCAAACATGCTCAATGGGGGACAGATCCGGAGATCTTGCTGGCTAGGGTAGTTGACTTACACCTTCTAGAGCACGTTGGGTGGCACGGGATACATGCGGACGTGCATTGTCCTGTTGGAACAGCAAGTTCCCTTTCCGGTCTAGGAATGGTAGAACGATGGGTTCGATGACGGTTTGGATGTACCGTGCACTATTCAGTGTCCCCTCGACGATCACCAGTGGTGTACGGCCAGTGTAGGAGATCGCTCCCCACACCATGATGCCGGGTGTTGGCCCTGTGTGCCTCGGTCGTATGCAGTCCTGATTGTGGCGCTCACCTGCACGGCGCCAAACACGCATACGACCATCATTGGCACCAAGGCAGAAGCGACTCACATCGCTGAAGACGACACGTCTCTATTCGTCCCTCCATTCACGCCTGTCGCGACACCACTGGAGGCGGGCTGCACGATGTTGGGGCGTGAGCGGAAGACGGCCTAACGGTGTGCGGGACCGTAGCCCAGCTTCATGGAGACGGTTGCGAATGGTCCTCGCCGATACCCCAGGAGCAACAGTGTCCCTAATTTGCTGGGAAGCGGCGGTGTGGTCCCCTACGGCACTGCGTAGGATCCTACGGTCTTGGCGTGCATCCGTGTGTCGCTGCGGTCCGGTCCCAGGTCGACGGGCACGTGCACCTTCCGCCGACCACTGGCGACAACATCGATGTACTGTGGAGACCTCACGCCCCACGTGTTGAGCAATTCGGCGGTACGTCCACCCGGCCTCCCGCATGCCCACTATACGCCCTCGCTCAAAGTCCGTCAACTGCACATACGGTTCACGTCCACGCTGTCGCGGCATGCTACCAGTGTTAAAGACTGCGATGGAGCTCCGTATGCCACGGCAAACTGGCTGACACTGACGGCGGCGGTGCACAAATGCTGCGCAGCTAGCGCCGTTCGACGGCCAACACCGCGGTTCCTGGTGTGTCCGCTGTGCCGTGCGTGTGATCATTGCTTGTACAGCCCTCTCGCAGTGTCCGGAGCAAGTATGGTGGGTCTGACACAGCGGTGTCAATGTGTTCTTTTTTCCATTTTCAGGAGTGTATATATATATATATATATATATATATATATATATATATATATATATATATATATATTGTCTGACATACTTCATTTGCCACTTCTTTCTTTACCTTTTCCGTTAAGGTGTACATGCTATTGTAAATTCCTTATATATATAAAACATGTAACGAGAAAAAAGAAAGTGTGGCAAAGATTTTAAATACTGTGCGCAAATCATCTAAATATTCTTACGATATCGCTATAAGAGGTTAATGCTGTCGCAGATTATGAAAGTCAGCACTTGATATTACACCTGTGTATTCGTTTTTATTCCTGGTGCTGGCTGGATTTTGGTGTAGAATGTTAAAACAGACAGCGTAATCCTAAACAGCTGTTTGGGAACATGAAAATAAACGAATAAAGTACTAAATTTATGACGCAGTATCTGCTTATCGTTGATGACGAATACATGCAACAACTCAAAAGCTGGTGCGAACAATTAGAATCAATACTTCCTCAGTCAGCACCCGTACTTTTAAGCAATCTGTGTATATCTTACGAACACCTGTGAATTTCTTAATGCGTCTTCCAACAGTAAGCTTCAACTTATGTCTTACACACAACTCAAAGGATTGAAAGCTTAAGCTGCGGCTATGTTGTTTCCTTCATAGTATTCTCGCCCTGATGTTCTCGTCCTGACTGATTCGCAAGAAAATATCTGCGATAATTCGAGAGAAGAGGAAAAGTGATGAAACTACAAATTAAAATTTTAAACTGGGGCATGATAGAACACAGAAATTGTAAAGTGATGCTGTATGAAAATATTCCTTTTATATAACTATATGGTTTTCTTATCCTATGACGAATGTTCGGCAATCATACCGACAGCATAAACTCTACCTCGAAATGAATTTTCTCTATTTTCCTTATTGAGAGCCCTAGCTCTTTTTTTACATAACTCAACAAAAATTTGCATGTAACAACATGTGAAAACATAAAAAGTGCTCTATAACTTTGGTGCTATTTGTAAACAGATAAATGTTTCTGGTTCTGTGGAGTAATTGATGCCTTAGTATACCCTGAGCAAACTCGTAAAAGCAACAGGTTCATAGACGGTAATTTATTCTCACACAGTGATGAGCAACCCAGCGGCACACAGCGACCGCTTTCGGTCCGATGATGTAGACCACACGTCATGGAGTGGACATCCCTAGATAGCAAACGCGCTAGGGAGCGATGCTGTGTCATGATTGTCTGACCGTTGTGCAAACCCTGAGGATATGGGTCGGAGTGATTCCAAGACAGGGGAAATTTCATTTGATATTACCAGACTTGATATTACCCGGCATGTGTTCCCCAGATCTGGAGGCCACAGGAATTCCGCGACGGTCAAGGAATGTTTCTAAAATTATTCTAACGTAAATGGAAAGTGGTGAGATTCAACATCATGTAGCTAAGGGTACGGTTGTTCAAAACGTGTACTGTACAATTGCCGTATCGGTTACTAAACAACGAGGTCACTTCGTGATAAACCAAAGATTTATGTAACGGGTTTCGGATAGAAAGCTTATAAAATTACTTTTATCTCAATAAGATGAATATTTACATATGTGTTTGGAGAGAGGGAGATTGATTTTGATTGACACTTTACTTTAAGTCGTAACTGGTACCTGAATTTTGGTTGCTGTCTCCTTAAATGACCAGCTTTTGCACCAGTTGGTGGTATATTATAATTTGGAGGAACTTATTGTTCTTTAAGATTTAAAGTACGACTCTGTTGGTTACTTGGCCGTAATGTGGATAGCTTTGAGCCCAAGTTTTCGTAGCTTATCATTCCTAAGGGACCATTGCTGTAAGTAAATAGGATCAAACAGCAATCTGCATTTCGTGAGAAAAGGAGATTGCTTGGCACACAAACTTCCTTCAAACTACACGTCCTGCTACATCAAAATTTGTCAGTGGAGTTCAGCACCATACTATTGTACAAGATCATAATCCAGTTACTGTAATTAAGAAATTATGAGAAGTTGTTATGTATTGAATGAAAACTATAGAGAATGCATTTCCTTTCCTGTAGTTTAGTGAACTTTGTACACTTACAGTTCTATCGAGTGATTGCCGGCGACGACAATGAAGTTCACCTCCTTTTCAAAAAACAAGATATTTATATTCTTCACTTCCAGAAAATTTGTATACATAAATGCTTGGCAACACACACTTTACTCAGCTTTATCACTACAATAGCAATTTTCATTACTTGTAACAATACGTTCTGAGCGACGGCCCAACAACACGTCCTCTTTCCACAAGATTCAGATTAACAGTCATCTTTGTTTTAATAAATGAGTTGTCTTTTTTGTGGAGTCCATACTCAAAAATTCACAACTGCTATCGTTGCGGGGATTGCGCACTGAAGAGTTTCTTGCTGTCCAACTGTGCTTCTCTTGGTATTTACATACGTCACTGAGCTTCTCAGAATACAATTAGGCACAAATTAGTTAAGAAAAGGGCAGTGAGGCTCACTTAACATTACAACCTTCTTCACAGTATCAAGAACCCTTTTGTTTTTTCTGTAACGTATTGTCTTTATGTACCTTATCACCAAGATTTCATGACGATATGAAGGAGTGTTCCACCCGAAACGCGTAAAATAAAGTCATTGGTTTCAGCTGGTGGCTTCTTATTTAGTGATCAATACAGCGGTAGTGCAGCACTCCTTTTGATTTTCAATATGGTCGCATTCTTTCTTCGTGACGTTAAGTCACAATTACGAGGCACAGTTCTTCAGAAGGATGCTATAGGCGAAAACATCGATGTACTTGATCGGGTATTGCGTTTCGGCACTGTTCGCCGGTGAGAGACTATAGTAGATGCAACAAGGACTTGTATCATGGGCAAGAGGCTGAGCCTGGAGCTCCCAGCGCTCAGAATGCTACTCGTAAGAAACACAGGGTATTCATAATTAAAGTCTCAATTACAAAACGCTGCAGAAAGGGAATCACTGTCAGAATGAATTCAAATTTGATGAGCATGTTGTTGACGCAGGGGCAATGAAAACTAACTTAACAAAAATTTCAGCAATAGATGGTGCTGTAAGTTTCTTGAAGTAAATTTTGTCGGCAACAAATGACAGTTATAGGACGGCTATAGTCTGAGTAGCACATTACACTATACATACTGTCCAATGTACATGAGCGCACAAGTTCGGCAGTCAACAGTTGTGGCACTGTTGGTTAAGTAGGCCCGTATATCACAACAACGTCGTACGACATCGGATAGGAAAAATCGGTTTTTATTTTTCCTGAGGCCAAAAACCGTGTAAAAAGCAAAAGGACATCGGTGAACACAGCGTCTTTCAGATAAGCCCACGATAAGAACCCAGAAGAAATAATATCAGCTGACCTGGATGCTCAGGCCCTAGGGAATGACAACTGACAATTCTAGCACATCCGGAAGACCTCTGAAGCAGCCCTTCACAGGCTGTGCAATTTTCGGAGGAGTGCCAGATAGTTTAAAAATGCACTTACCGACACATCTGCGTTGCTGAAGGTTTGGAATGATGTTAGTGTGCCAGCGTAATCTGCCCCCAGATGTAGGGCGAAGATCGATAATGGGAGCTGGATCAAGGGCGCCTATCACGAGAGGGGCCAGAGACACGCAGATAAGCGATGCACCGCCAACGCCTCCTCTACAGCACTTAGTTAGGCCGCCAGGGCTGAGTCACTGACTCATTCAGGCTATGACAGTGCATAGCGATCAGATCGAGACTAGCAGCGAGACTAAAGTCTGTAATAGCAAGCCTTGTCGGAAGGATGATAAATACTATGGAAGGCGATATGTGAACAACTCCGGTAGCGGCCAAGTTCTTAAACACTGCCAGGTCTAGACCTCGGATGACATTTCACTCCCCGCCAAGTCACAATCAAAAGTTTCTGCCCGAATCACAAAGACATTCCAATAAATCTGAAACATAGAAACCTCTGGGTTGTGGGCCCAGCACGCTTTCCACATTGCTGGAGGGGTCTTGTGGACGGAAGTTGCTGAACATTGAACAGGAAAGAGGCCCAACAATTGTCGGTGATGAGAGTTCTGATCCGGAGTTAATGCTTAAACGTGGTGCAGTTAAAAATGTTCAGCTCGGGAATAACATAAACAATGGTGCATTTAAAATATGGCTAAGTTCCAGACGATGAATGTTGTTGTACTCGACAATCCTTCAGCTCTCTTGAATCCATTTCAGTTTGAAATAACATTTGAGTGTGTAGAAGATTCCCAGGAAGATCTCGAATGGACAATAATTTATGTAGGTTCAGCAGAAAGTGAAGCATTAGATTAGGTACTAGATACTGTGTGTGTGTGTGTGACCTGTGCTAGAGGGACAGAAAATGTTTGTATTCCAAGCAGAACCTCCAGATCAAAAAATAAATAAATAAATTATTTAATTAATTAATAAAATAAAATAAAACAAAATAAAATACCAGTGGCAGATGTTGTTGGTGTCACTGTTGGGTTGCTCACATGTTCATATACGGGCCAGGAATTCATCCGTGTTGGTTACTACGTAAACAACGATTACACGGACCCTGAGCTGCAGGCCCAGCCACCAGCAACACCGCAGTTCGACAAACTGCAACGCAAACTGTGCAGTCGCATATTGCTGTTTTATATGTCGCAACTCTATACGTCCAGATATTAGCAGTAGGATGGATAGGGTGTGTGCGTGCTGTGTGCGGGCGCGGGAGGAACTAGCCACGGTTCACGAGCAGCTGAGCGTGCTGTTGGCCACGGTCAGCCGCCTTCAGGCTTCTGCCTCGAGATGCAGCGACGGCGGAGGGTCTGGCGCGTCGCTTGAGACACCCCAGGTGTCGCTTGCTGCGTCCGCTGACTCAACCGCCGAGGCACCTTCTAGTGTACCCGGCGCGTTGGGGTCGCCGTCACCTCAGGGTGAGTGGCGGAGTGCAACGCATTCGCGTCACTCGAGGCGGAGGGTCAATGTGGAGGCTGGCCGACTGGCCTCGCCCGTTCGTCCTGTCAGTGGGCAGGTGGCCGCTCCTCAGCAGGGCCCGAGCAGGCACACGGGGGCAAAGGCTTGCTTCTTATTGGGAGCTCCAATGTTAGGCGGGTGATGGAGCCCCTTAGGGAAATAGCGTACAGGGCTGGAAAGAATTCCATCGTGCACTCGGTTTGTCTGCCGGGGGGCCTCATCCGAGATGTGGAGACGGCCTTGCCTGCGGCTATCGAGCGTACGGGATGCAGTCGTCTGCAAGTATTTGCTCACATCGGCACCAATGATGCCTGTCGCTTGGGTTCTGAGGCGATCCTCAGTTCGTACAGGTGGCTGGCGGATTTGGTAAAGACCGCTGGCCTCGCACGTGGGGTGCACGCAGAGCTTTCTATTTGCAGCATCGTTCATAGGGTGGATCGGGGTCCTTTGCTTTGGAGCCGAGTGGAGGGTCTCAACCAGAGGCTTCGTCGACTCTGTGACGGTCTTGGCTGCAGATTTCTAGACTTGCGCTATTGGGTGGGGAATTGTAGGACGCCCCTAGATAGGTCAGGGGTGCACTACACAAAGGAAGCTACTACTTGGGTAGCAGAGTACCTGTGGCGTGCACATGGGGTTTTCTGAGGTTAGGCAGTAGTGCGAGGTGTCCTGATGAACACTCACCAGTCGACGTGCAGCCATGGAAATCAGGACGCGCTCAGTGTAAAGACACTTCAGCTATCAAGATATTAGCAGTAAATTTTCAGTGTTAGGAATAAAGTTCCTGAATTTACTGCCCTCTAGGAAGCGTGTGGCGAGCAAATTATTCTCGGGACTGAGACCTGGCTGAACCCTGAGATAGGAAGTTCTGCAATATTTAGTGAGGGTTGGAACGTGTATCGGAAAGACAGATTAGACACCGTAGGAGGTGGTGTCTTCATTGCAGTTGACAAAAGTATTGTGTCTACTGAGCTCGAAGTAGAGTGTGATTGTGATGTTATCTGGACACGTTTTACAGGGCTAGGAGAAATAAAGTTAATTGTTGGGTGTTATTACCGGCCACCAGGTTCCACCGTGACAGTTCTAGAATCATTCAAAGGGATTCTACACTCTGTATCGCAGAAGTACACAGATCATGCTATATTAGTCGGAGGCGACTTCAACCTACGTAGTATAGACTGGGATGTCTATGGATTCATTACAGATGGTACTGACAAGCCGTCGTGTGAATTACATTTGAACACATTATCCGAAAACTGTCTTGAGCAGCTAAATCGACAGCCATCGCGTAATGGAAATATTTTAGATCTGGTAGCCACGAACAGACCAGACCTCATCGTCGGTATCATTATTGAGACAGGGATTAGTGATCATGATGTTATCATTACGACTATGGTTACGAAAGTTAAAAAGTCGGTCAAGAAGGCTAGAAGAGTATTCTTACTAGAAAGAGAAGATAAGCAGTTCATTTACTTCCAGTACAATGGACGTGGAAGAATTAGGGGCAAATTTTAAACACATTGTAAATCACGCATTGGAGAAGTATGTGCCGAAAAAGTGGGTTACGGACGGAAAAGACCCACCGTAGTTTAACAGCGCAATTCGGAGAATGCTCAGGAAGCAAAGGCAGTTGCACTCGCGGTACAAGAAAGATCGGGAGAATGAGGACAGGCAAAAGTTAGTAGAGATTCGTGCTGCTATAAAATGAGAGATGCGCGTAGCATACAACCACTACCACCGTCATAACTTAGCAAAAGATCTTGCTGAAAACCCAAGGAAATTCTGGTCTTACGTAAAATCGGTAAGCGGGTCGAAGGCTTCCATCCAGTCACTCACTGATCAGTGTGGCCTGGCAACCGAAGACAGCAAAATGAAAGCTGAAATGTTAAATGTAGCTTTTGAGAAATATTTCACGCAGGAGGATCGTACAAACATAGCGCCATTTGAGTCCCGTGCAGATTCCCGTTTGGAGGACATAGTGATAGACATCCCTGGGGTTGTGAAGCAGCTGAATGGGTTGAAAATAAATAAATCGCCATGTCCTGATGGGATTCCAATTCGGTTTTACAGAGAGTACTCTACTGCATTGGCTCCTTACTTAGCTTGCATTTATCGCGAATCTCTTGCCCAACGTAAAGTCCCGGGCGACTGGAAAAAAGGGCAGATGACGCCTGTATATAAGAAGGGTAGACGGACGGATCCTCAAAATTACAGACCAACATCCTTAACATCGGTTTGTTGCAGTATTCTCGAACATATTCTCAGTTCGAATATAATGAATTTCCTTGAGACAGAGACTTTCTGTCCATGCATCAGCACGGATTTAGAAAGCATCACTCCTGCGAAACGCAACTGGCTGTTTTTTCACTTGAGATCTTGCGAACCATGGATGAAGGGTATCAGAGAGATGCCATATTCCTTGACTTCCGGAAAGTGTTTGACTCGGTGCCCCACTGCAGACTCCTAACTAAGGTACGAGCATATGGGATTGGTTCCCAAATATGTCAGTGGCTCGAAGTCATCTTAAGTAATAGAACCCAGTACGTTGTCCTCGATGGTGAGTGTTCATCGGAGGTGAGGGTATCATCTGGAGTGCCCAAAGGAAGTGTGGTAGGTCCGCTGTTGTTTCCTATGTACATCTTTTGGATAGAGTGGATAGCAATGTGAGGCTGCTTGCTGATGATGCTGTGGTATTTGAGAAGGTGTCGTTGTTGAGTGACTGTAGGAGGATACAAGATGACTTGGATAAGATTTGTGATTTGTGTAAAGAATTGCAGCTAACTCTAAATATAGGTAAATGTAAATTAATGCAGATGAATAGGAAAAAGAATCCCGTAATGTTTGAATACTCCATTATTCGTGTAGCACTTGACACAGTAACGTCGATTAAATATTTGGGCGTAACATTGCAGGGCTATATGAAGTGGGACAAGAATGTAATGGCAGGTGAGGGGAAGGCGGATAGTCGTCTTCGGTTCATTGGTACAATTTTGGAAAGATGTGGTTCATCTGTAAAGGAGACCGCTTATAAAACACTAATACGACCTGTTCTTGAGTACTGCTCGAGCGTTTGGGATCCCTATCAGGTCGGATTGAGGGAGGACATAGAAGCAATTCAGAGGCGGGCTGCTAGATTTGTTACTGGTAGGTTTGATCATCACGCGAGTGTTAGGGAAATGCTTCAGGAACTCGGGTGGGAGTCTCTGTAGGAAAGGAGGCGTTCTTTTCGTGAATCGCTACTGAGGAAATTTAGAGAACCAGCATTTGAGGCTGACTGCAGTACACTCTTACTGCCGCCAACTTATATTTCGCGGAAAGACCACAAAGATAAGATAAGAGAGATTAGGGCTCGTACAGAGGCATATAGGCAGTCATTTTTCCCTCGTTCTGTTTGGGAGTGGAACTGGGAGAGAAGATGCTAGTTGTGGTACGAGTTACCCTCCGCCACGCACCATATGGTGGATTGTGGAGTATGTATGTAGATGTAGGATATTCTCGCAACAAATCCTAGAGCAACTCGTTTCAAGGCTGAGCAACAATTAATGGAGGTGGTGAGAATTGTACAGCTGTGATGGAAAGTGGAAGTACTACAAATGGCATGCGCTCGTCCCTTGAGGCAACTATGATAGCAAATAGTTTGGGTGGTGGACCTATAAGGACTAGTATATTAGCTTCTGGAGAGACAAGCATGGAGATATAGTTGTTTATTTGTGAACTGTTGTTAAACGTGCTGCAAAGAAAATGGTTAAGACATTCAATTGCACATTTTGCAAGCAAGACTTCAGTAACAGAACATTATTTAAGGCAAGGTGACAAGATGGATCAACACAATGGTGAGCAAGAAGTTAATAATAGTTCTGTGCATCCAAAGGTACACATGAGGTGTCCCTCTCTGGCTCTTCCACCCAAACCTAAAGAACCATGACTGGAAGAATGTTGTGGGCAAGGTTATCAACCGTGCATGTTTCACATTTATCAGCAGCAAATGAGTACCTGGGAAGCAGAATGCAGAAGACTGGAAGCTACAAAATACAACACTGACCCAGTTGTAATCATTTCTCCATTGCGGTGGTCTCCATTTCGTTGCTTTTCTGTAGAATATGAGGCACCCAATGTTAATGTGTACTGCTTTGAATCAACAGAATGTGACGAGAGTCTAAATTTTCCTCCATGGCAATATTTGGTAGCGGAGACAGAAGGGAGGAGGGGGTGATTTGCTTTTCCTGTCCTCTCCTATGGTTGGTAGTCGTGGCTTAGTAAGCAGTAAAATTGTCATTATTGTGTTTTGAAAATGGTCAGCCTGTTTCAGAAGTTACGTAACATGAGTCTCCAAGCTTCCCCCAGCATAAATTGTTTACGGAAAGACCAGTTGATGTATGGAAAGGCCAGTTGATGTATGAACTCCGTGTGCGCGGGCTGTCGGTCGAAGGAAATGTGTCTGATTCAGTGGCCAGGCTTCATGCATCGGTTGACATTCCCGCCGCCCTACCGACATACATCGTTATAGAGGTAGGTGACTTGTTGTAGAATATCGAAACAGCTTTATGTGATGTAGGTCGGACAATTCAATTTCTGGCGTCCACTCAGCTGACGCATAAACAAATTTGTCGCGTGCAGGCGTATTTAGCCCATTACTGTAATTGTTTATCGGATATCGCTTCAATCGACCTCAATGATGCAATGGGTGCTCTCCGTCATTAGTTGTTTGGTGTTGCCGGAGGTTTGCAGTCACGCGCCGTGGCGCTTGCTTTAAGCGGGAGAAGTTTAAATACTGATTCTGAGCCTGAAAACGTGAGTGATATCAGACGTGTTAAGTGTAACGAAGAATATTTGAGTTTATTTTTCAAGTTACCTAATCCAATTATGAATGTGTTGAAACATAAATCTCTCTTGTATATCGAAAATTTGAGCCAGATTGAATCCTTCCTGTGGTTGTTAGTCCGTCTCCAGATACAAGCTGATGCGTTGCATGTTCCACAGTTAGTCGTATTAGCATTATTATATCCGATGGCTAAGGGTGTGATTATTAGCATGATAGCCGATTAATTGGAACAACAGGAGACCTTAGTTCAGTTCCGTCAGCGTGTTATTAGTAGGAGACTCTCGGCACACATGCGTGTCGACTTAGAGCGGGAATGTTATTGGAAGGTCGAAGCGTGTAACGAAACCTTAGCGCAGTAGTTTGAGAAGGTTCGCATGGCCGTAGTGGTTCAAATGGCTCTGAGCACTATGGGACTTAACATCTGTGGTCATCAGTCCCCTAGAACTTAGAACTACTTAAACCTAACTAACCTAAGGACATCACACACATCCATGCCCGAGGCAGGATTCGAACCTGCGACCGTAGCAGTCGCGCGGTTCCGGACTGAGCGCCTTAACCGCGAGACCACCGCGGCCGGCGGGCCGTAGTGGCTTTAGATATGCGTGTGTCCGATCTTGATTGTATCGAACGTATGCTGGAAGGCATGCGGGTACAGGGTCGCGCCAGGTTGAACCTTGGAACAGTTTCGACATTTGATGGATACTACTCACGCTATTTCTTGGGCGGGTGAACAGCGTTCCACCGCACAAGGGAAAGTGATATCTGAGGTACCAAATGTAATAACTCTATTAATACCAGTTCTAATTCAGTAGTTCGGCGTTGCGACCGTTTCCATGCAGTCGATCATTTAGTACGGGTTTGACCGGTACTTAGAAACCCTTGTTCAAATAGCTGACGCCAGAGGATGGGAAAAGGGGGTGCGTTTACTAACTGTCAAGTGAATTGTAAGCCCACTCAAGCGACACGTATTCCGGCGCTCCCTTTTGTCGGTGCTGGGGTAGGACAGGACCCAGTGAGTGCATTGTTGGATTCGGGTAATTCCGTATCCTTAGTTGATTATGACTGGTACATTTGTGCAGGTTTTCGTCTCCGCAGTCTCCGGTTCAGAGACGTCGGGTCGCCGATGGGCGAGAGTTACTTCTAGTAGGGGACGTGCGGGGGTGGTTTCACGTCGATAAATTCTCATGGCCTCATAGATTTTTCATAGCTAAGAATTTGAGGATCCCTCTGTTGCTCGGGTGTGATTTCATCCAACATGCCGGTTTGGTATTCGATTATGCCGGAAGTATCTTTTATTTTAAGTTTGCACCTCACGACCGTCTCTCTTTGTGTTCGTGCCACGGCCATGTGCAGGGAACGTGAGCTACGTGTGCAATGTAGAGGTTGACACCGGTTGTCTTCCGGCGCATCAAGTGCAGGCCCTCAACCAGGTCTTATCGGATAAGTTGGGGGAGACAGACAGTCTTAACTATGACATCCAGTTAACTGATAGTGTGCCCGTCCGTCAGGCCCCTTATAGGCTGTCTCCACCGAAGATGAAGATTTTGACAGCTAAAATCGATAAGATGCTACAAGAGGGGGTGATTAGACCATCGACTTCGCCCTATGCTTCGCCTGGATTTCTAGTGCCAAAAGACTAGGGTAGCGATTTTTGTATGGTAGTTGATTACCGGAGGCTTCACAAAAAGGTGGTGTAGGAGTAGGTTCCATTGCCCGATTTGCACAATTGCTTTACCTGGTTTGCTGGTGCTAATGTGTTCACCATCTTAGATCACAATCAGGCATATTACCAGATCCCCCTGGCCGAGTCATCCACGCCTGTGACAGCGTTTTGCACAGATTGGAATTTATTTGAGTTCAGCTGGGTTCATTTTTGGTTGGCCACTGGTGCGGATGTTTTGTCCCGTTTGTTGGATGTGGTCTTAGAGGACTTGAAGTTCGTCTGTGTTTACAGCAATTTAAATGACGTAGTTATCTACAGTTGCACCTTTGAGGAAAACCTTGTTCACCTGGAATAGGTTTTTCTAAGGTTGCGTTCGGTTAGCCTCGCCATCAAACCATCTAAGATCACCTTGTGTAAACAACAGATTTCTTTCTTAGGCCATATGGTATCTGCAAAAAGCGTAAGCATCGACCAGGATAGAACCAAGGCCTTACGGGATTTTCCCGATCCCTACAATAAGAAAGCATTTCTTCCGTACATTTATTGCCAAATTTGCTCATCTTGCAGCCCCTCTTCATGATCTTCGGAAGAAGAATAGCGATTTCGTGTGGGGAGATAATCAGCTGCGAGCCTTCACACAGATTAAGACTTAAATTATCCCCCGTTGTTGGCTGTGGTGGACCTGAATAGTACGTCTGTGGTACAAACCGACGCCTGTCAAATCGGGGTAGCGGCAGTTTTACTTCAAGAACATAAAGGGGAGAGGCGTCCTCTAGCTTATGTCTCACGGTGAATGACGGCTCCAGAATCCAACAATTCTGTGTATGAATTAGAGGCTCTGACCATTGTTTTTGCCTTGGAAAAGTTTTGTTACTATTTGTAGCATAAAGAATTAGTATTGGAGACGTAGAGACGGACAACCAAGCATTAAATTGGGTCTTGGCTAGGCCGAGGAAGTCTGGCCGAATTGCCGGCCGCGGTGGTCTCGCGGTTCTAGGCGCTCAGTCCGGAACCGCGCGACCGCTACGGTCGCAGGTTCGAATCCTGCCTCGAGCATGGATGTGTGTGATGTCCTTAGTTAGGTTTAAGTAGTTCTACGTTATAGGGGACTGATGACCGCAGATGTTAAGTCCCATAGTGCTCAGAGCCATTTGAACCATTTGAACTGGCCGAATAGTACGTTGGGCAGTCCGTATATCTGCCTCTCGTTTTCAAGTCAGAAATATTTAAGGCTCGGATAATGCAACTGCCGATGCTTTGAGTCGTATATTTACACCCGACTCCCAGGAAGCTCAGGAGCAACGCTAACAGGACGTTAGTTTTGGGTCGATTTTTTCCGACTTTTCTAACCTGTTTGGTGGGCTTAAGGAGTAGCAGGACCCGTGTTGTGGCCCAATTCGAGAAAGGGCCATGGCTGGGTTTTCGGTGGTGGGATATAGCCTCCAACAAGGGGTACTGTGTAAGCAGGGTAGCGTCGATCGACAATGGAGGGTGTCTTTGCCAATTGAGTTAGTACCGATGGTCTTCTAGTATTATCACGATTCTGTTCTTGGCGGCCATTTAGGCTTGTATAAGACTTTGGCCAGGATCTGCGAACATTTTGTGTGGCCCAGTCTTTATCGCGACGATGGGCGACTGGTTGAGAAGTGTGATCCCTGCAAAAGGGCGAAGCCACATTCTGGGGTGTCTCGTGGGCTTCTACACTCGCAGCGGGATCAGTATCGCCTCGATAAAGATTTTATCGACTATATTGGACCTTTGCCCCGGACAAAGAAAGGCAACCCTTACATCTTTGTTGTCGTGGGTACTTTCTCCCTGTTCACATGGCTGCTTCCTACTCGGAGGGTCACTGCAGAAATCACTACCAAGCAATAGTAGAAGGTAATATCCTGGTTCGGACCGCCGAAATCATTGGTAAGCGAAAATCCACCCACCGTTCTATCTCGTGTGTTTAAGGCCTTCAGTTTCAATCAGGGTATTAGGCATATTACCACCACGCCTTATTATCCTAAGGCGGCATTTGCCGAAAGAGTTAACCGGAATTTAAAAACAGCCCTAACCATCTACCATGCCCAGTCACCTGGTAGATGGGATATCACTTTGCCCTGGCTCAACCAGGCGTATAATACGACCAAACATGAGGCAACTGGGATAACACCCGCTGCGTTAATGTTTGCCTATACCATTAGTTCTCCGTTATCAAACTTGTGGAGTATAAACGACCTCTTACCAACGTCCATCACCCCTCAGAGCCTCTGTGAGATCTGCCAAAGGGCCAGACCGAATATCCGTGCAGCCCACCGGCGACAGCAGCTTCGATATAACAAGGGCAGGGCTGTAGACCTTCTTCGGGAAGATTGGTTCAAAATGGTTCAAATGTCTCTGAGCACTATGGGACTCAACATCTTAGGTCATAAGTCCCCTAGAACTTAGAACTACTTAAACCTAACTAACCTAAGGACATCAGAGACACCCATGCCCGAGGCAGGATGCGAACCTGCGACCGTAGCAGTCCCGCGGTTCCGGACTGCAGCGCCAGAACCGCTAGACCACCGCGCCTCGCCCGGGAAGACTGGGGACCTTGGTTTTACCCATAACTTGACGGTTCCATCTAGCCAAGATACTAAGGGAAAATTTAAACCGAGATAAAGGGGCCCTTGTCGTATCTGTAAAATCTTCAGCCCGGTTGAATTGGAAGTAAGGGAGATCGCGTCGGGCAAGGCGTTTTGGGTACATCTCAGCCAGGTTAGGCTGGGATCAGTAGGGAGGGTCTGTCCCACCCCTGGGCAGTGTCCTCTTGCGTAGGAGGGGGAGGTCAAGCCGTGGCGAGCTGGCGCCAACCTTATTTTGTTTATGTATCGTTGAGATCGATTGTGGCTGAGGTAAGCTTTCTTTGCTTTTGGCGTGTCTTATCTTGCGGCTTCGCAGGCGAAGCGAGTTGATTGTCAGCCTTCGATGAGTAACCCTCGAGATCTCGTGGCATTCGTGAGGAGACGAGTGTCAACGGCTGCCGAACGAGCGTGATGACCGTTACACGTTGAGGTGTGACATTGGTTGGGCGTTTTGCCGACATAGGCTGCTTGGAGATACAAGTTCTTTGACTTCGCTGGGAGCAAAATCTGAAGGCAAGCAGTGAAGCTGTGGGACCCACTCCCTCGTATTGTGTACCTGAGTAAGTTGTCGTAATTGTTTGTCCACCGACGCACTCTGAGATTTTAAAATTTATTATTACAGTGAGACTATCATAGCCAAACCTTAAGACGGTATGGAAGAGTTCAGTTGGCCTAGTTAAATCGTGGCCGTTATTAGAAAATTTTCTCAGAAGTTTTACTAGTGCTTTGTGTCTCCTGCAATCAAATGAAATTATGTTGTCGTTTTACAGCCGGCACTCTATTAATACAGTTGTCCATTTGTGAGTGAGTCAAAGGTGCTTCCGAGTGTTTCTATGTTTCAGAGTTATTGGAATGTCTTTGTGATTCGGACAGAAACTTTTGATTGTGACAGTGCCTTGGCGGGGAGTGAAATGTCATCCGAGGTCTAGGCCTGGCAGTGTTTAAGAAACTGGCCACTACCGGAGTTGTTCACATATCGCCTTCCATATTATTTATCTTCCTTCCGTCAAGGCAGGTTAAGCTGATATGAACTTGTTTTCTTAAATATTAGGGACTATTAGGGACTGGCAACTGGCTAAACCTTCAGCTGCATAGCATCTGCTAAGTTCGTTGTGCAACTACTGACACGTCTGAGCACGTGAACATTTGTTTTTCAAAAGTACAGTGTTTCTATTGCAGTTTTTTATTATTTAAGTGGTTCTATCATGTTATGTAATGGCGTCTTAGCCTGCACTAGTGCTCAAGTATTATTAAGTCACCCTTTACCTGTAATTGTTTTCATTACATCTGTTTTGTGGTAAGTCCTATATGGGAGTTTGATGTTCTGAAGCTTGTCAGTAACCCCTTTTCTTAATTTGGAATTGTTTGTTAGAGTACTGAGTATGCTGGATTTCTAACTGTATTTGCAAAGTTTTATCTAGCGGCTCGTCCACAATTTGTAATTGTCAATTTGTTTTTAAAAGAGGTAATGTCGATAAACTGTCTTAATTATAAATTGTGACTACCAACCATGATTCCATCCCGCTTCCTCTTTTATGGTAATTAAGATATGGTGTGTAAGTAAGGTGTGTACCACTCAGGTCCTCAAAAAAATACTGCCCTAGGATAAACGATGCTGCCAACCCACACCACGAAGTCACCTATGCAGAATGAAGTGGTAGTAGTAGATTTGCATGCGGATTTTCCATTCCTCATGTTCTGAAACTCTACATATAGACGTGTTCTTGGAGATGGAATTGGGCCTTGTTCGTCCATAGAATGTTCCACCGCCATTAATCGTCCATTCCATGTGAGAAAGAAATTGCAGAGCTAGCTATAGCGATCGAGTCACTGATCCCCTACAGTTGTCAGCAGAGAGACGGGCAAGATGCGATGGTAAGGACGCACGAGAGCGGTAAGAAAACATGATCGGCAATGACATATTTATTGAGCGGTAATACAGAACCGTCTTGCAAGACGCGACGTTCAGCTGGGCCAAATGTGCCGGGGCCTTGTCAGCTGGGGGTGGCCGGCATAGATTCGTGTAGCATTTCCACCGGTGAAGCGTGGCGTCGGATGGCGGTTATGTCACTGGGCGGTTGCTACCCCGTGGACGCCAGTGGCCTCCCGCTCTACGAATCCATCTCCAAAGTGCTGTTATTGAGGGAGAAGACTTGTACTGGGGAGACACATCGCCAGGTCCACCTGCACTACTCACTGAGATGCAGGAATCAACTCTCAGCCCCCTTTTAGAGTACAGGAGCCGGCAGCATCTATGTCTGCCAAAGGAATGGCATCAGCAGTTGGCCTTACTCTTGAAGGAAGATGATGTACAGCGTCCTGGTCACGAAGGTCAAGTCTACAATATGCCTGCAGGCTGATCGCAGATTCCGTGCCCCATCGGCGGTGCCACACAAGCTGGCACTGCAGCTGGCAGCAGATGGGTCCATCCAGGAGACTTGTGGCTACATAGATGATCGAAGATGCTTAGTAATGCTGTTAGTCGACTCCCTTAGCCTCCCTTGTCACTGGATACAATTAACTGGAACAAAGGCTGAGACTGCACACTGTGTCAGCAGTCAGCACCCAGAAATTGAGACATATGTTAAGAAGGCTGGGGTATTTACGTTGGTTCTTTCTGTGCAATATTAAGGATTGAAATGACATCATGTATCCTGGTTTTCCCTCGTTGTCAGTTCTTCTAATGGCTTCAGACTTTCATAGCCTCTCCTTCCAGAGGCTATTTTCTGTTGTTGCAGCACCTGAATTGTTGTTTTGTGCCTAGGCCTTCCTTGCTACACTCTGTTGGGTCACTAGTATGATGGTGTCTCGGTTACCAAAATTACGTTATGCTTTTCTTGCAGATTTGGTGCTCGACCGTTCCCTGGGGCAACAATACGCTCTGTGTTAGCTAAAACTCGCTCAGTATTTCCCTCCAGTCTGTTGGTCATTCACATAGGTAGTTCAGCTTCTGGGAGTTGACAAAGTAGAACTTGGACAAATTTATCACGTAACATTCCGCCAGTGCGGACGGTATTTGCTTCGTGATAAATTACCTGTGTTAAAATGGACCGTTTACCAACTGCGGAAAAGGTCGATATTATGTTGATGTATGGCTATTGTGATCAAAATGCCCAATGGGCTGTGCTATGCTTTTTAGTGTCCACCAAGGATATTATCATGGGGCATAACGTAACGTTTGTCTTTATTGCAGGTCAGCAGGAAGCAACTCCTGAAGATAGGTTGTCTTTTATGGATAGCAATGCACGATGTTTCGTAGGATTTAATGCACAATGCTCGCACACGTGTGCAACTTTCGATCAATTTCCCCCGCACTGCATGTTTGACAGCATCACCCCGAACCCTGCTGTAATGCTGTGGTGACATCTTCAACTGTCATCAGATTAACGGTCTTGATCCCTCTGTCCCTGCACTTAAAAGAACCTGCTCTTTCGAATTTTGTAATCATTTTTTCAAAACCTTGGCAGTCATCAGACCAAAACCTTTTTTCATGCCCTTGAGTGTCTGGACTTCTGCAGGGCTACTAGCGCACAGTCACCATCCTTGTAAAAAGAGCTTTACTGGCAGCGGAGCTTTACCAGCAGCGCATAATACTTCATGCTGGGCGTCTCGGACGCTAACTGAGAAAAAGCCGTGTTGCAAGAGTGTTGGTTTGCATATTCTGACGCTCGCAGAGCTACGTATTCTATCAATACAAATTCCATTAATTTTTTTTTATTCCACGACTTTTCTCCCTATGTCAATAACATGTAGTTCAAATTTGACGTCATTCTGAACAGTGGTTCTCTTTCTACAGAATTTGGAAACCGGCCACACTGTGTGTATAAAAAGGCCATGGGAAAAATCATGGTTGGGAGAGTCTTAGTCGCGCCCGGGTTCCCGGTTTCGATTCCCGGCGGGGGCCTCGTGATGACTGGGTGTTGTTTGATGTCCTTAGGTTAGTTAGGTTTAAGTAGTTCTACGTTCTAGGGGACTGATGACCATAGATGTTAAGTCCCATAGTGCTCAGAGCCATTTGAGGAGTCTTTGTGCTCTCTTTTAGTTTTGTATAGCCATTCGAACATCTATCTTACTGTAGCTACGTTACAGTATATTATTCAATGGAAATTCCTGGTAGGAATATCAACAATATAGGAAAATACAGATTGCTGCTTACTGTAAAGTTGCAGACAAGGTCAATAAAAGACATTTACATAATGCTTTCGGCCATAGCCTTCGTCAGTGCAAGAAAGAGACACACACACCATTCACACACACACACACACACACGTTAGCACACCTGACGCACACAAAAATGGTTCAAATGTCTCTGAGCACTATGGGACTTAACTGCTGATGTCATCAGTCCCCCATAACTTAGAACTAATTAAACCTAACTAACCTAAGGACATCACACACATCCATGCCCGAGGCAGGATTCGAACCTGCGACCGTAGCGGTCAAGCGGTTCCAGACTGTAGCGCCTAGAACAGCTGGGCTACTCTGGCCGCCCACGCACACAAGATCGCCAACTCCCACATCTTGGGCTGAAATGCAGCATCATGTAGGATGCAAACAGCAGTGCAGAGGGGATGGAGAAGGGAAAGGGGATGGGGTAGTAGTGTATGGGTGAGGAGAGAGACGAATGCTGTCTGGTGGAGTGCTCAAGTGCTAGACTGTCGACAGATGCGGTGTCAGGAGGTCGCCGGACAGGGAGATGTGGAAAAAAGGAGCAGAAAAGGAGAGGAGCGCGGAAAGAGGAGAGGATGCGCTGGCAGAAGGTGGGAGATGACAATGTCGAGGATATGATAGGACAATGTGGATAGAAACTTTTGGGTGGAGGGTGTGGGGACAGTGTGTTACCTTAGGTTGAGACTGGGATACCTACAGGAGCGGAGAATGTGTTATAAGGATAACTCACATCTACAGTGTTTAGAAAAGCTTATGGTGGAAGGAAGGATCCAGATGGTTGAGATAGTGAAACAGCCATTGAAATAAAGTGTGTTATCTTCAGCTGCATGTTGTGCTGCAGGGGTCGTCTACTTTCCTCTTGGCCACAGCCTGGCAGTGGCTATTCATACTGGTGTACTGCTGGTTGGTTATCATGCCAATACAAAAAGGTATGCAATGATTGTGGCAGAGCTGGTAAATGACACGGCTGCTCTCACAGGTGGCTGGCCCCAAATTCAGCACGACAAACCTTTGACAGCACTGGAATAAGAAGAACTGGGTAGGTGGATTGGGTCGGTTTCGCATCTGGTTAGGACCCTTGTGGAGACCGGAGGAGATTGGGAGTGGCACTGGGATGGACTAGGATGTTGTGGAGGTTAGGTGGGTGACAGAACTACACTTTAGGAATGGTGGGAAGTATCTCATTTCAAGCCATGATGTTGGGTAAATAAGGCCCTGAGGAAGGATGTGGATCAGTTATTGCACTCCCAGGTCGTAATGGGTGATAAAGGGAACATTCCCTTGTGGTTGGTTCTTGGGAGAGGTTGGAGGATTGAGGATGTGAGGGGAAATGGCACAGGATATCAGTTTGTGTAATAGGTCTGGGGGATAGTGCCTGTCTGTAAATGGCATGGTGAGAACCTTAGTATAGTGGGCAAGGAACTTTTGGTCACTGCAGCCAGGCTATATGGGAGGGATATTTTGGTGTGAAAGCCGTGGCACCTGATGTTGACTGGTGGGTTTAATGTGGACAGAGGTGTGGATGGAGCCATCAGAGAAGAGGGGATCAACATGTAGGAAGGTGGCATTCTAATTTGAAGATCATGTAAAGCAGATGTGAGAAAAGGTGCTGCAGTTGTGAAGGAATGAATGTAGGGTGTTTTTGCCCTGAGTCCAAATCGTGAAGATATCGTCAGTGAACCTAAACCAGACTAGGGATTTGGTGTTTTGGGAGGCTAGGAGGGTCTCCTCTAGATGGCTCATAAAAAGGCTGGCGTAGGAGAGTGCATTGTGGGTGCACATGGCTGAGCCACAGATTTGTTTATATACCTTCCCTTCCAATGAGAAGTAGTGTGGGTTAGGATGAAGTTAGTAAGGTGTATGAAGAATAAGGTAGTGGGTTCAGAGTCGAAGGACGTTGTGAAAGGTAGTGTACAATACCAGTAAGACCATGAGCTTGAGGGATGTTGGTGTATAGGGAGGTGGCATCAACAGTAAGGGGTGGGGATGGTAGAGAGTCGGTGAAGGAAATGGTTGGTGTCTTCGACATGGGAGGGTAGATCAAAAAATGGTTCAAATGGCTCTGAGCACTGTGGGACTTAACATCTATGGTCATCAGTCCCCTAGAACTTAGAACTACTTAAACCTAACTAACCTAAGGACAGCACACAACACCCATCCATCACGAGGCAGAGAAAATCCCTGACCCCCGCCGGGAATCGAACCCGGGAACCCGGGCGTGGGATTCGAGAACGCTACCGCACGACCACGAGATGCGGGCGGAGGGTAGATCACTGGCAATTAGTTAGAAGTGTTGACTAATAAGAACCCGAAATTCTTTCAATGGGGCACAAAAACCAGAGACAATGGGGCATCGAGAAATGTTGGGTTTGTGGATTTTGGGGAGCATGTACAGGTAGGTATGTGGGGTGTCATATAGGGGTGAGGAGGGAAATGGTTTCAGGGGAGATGTTCTGGGAAGGGCGCAAGGCTATAATCAGGGACTAGATTTTATGTTGGACTTATGGGGTGGAATCACATTGGCAGAGTTTATAGGTGGAGGAGTCTGATAATTGGCGGAGGTCTTCTTCCAGGTAGTCACCATGATTCATAACAACAGAGGTAGAACCTTTGTTAGCAGATCACATCATTAGGTCTGGACTCGTTTTGGGGTTGCGTATGGCTGCTCTTCTTTCTTCTAGTGAAAGACAGGTATTCTGAGGAAGGGACCTGGTGAATGATTAAAAGCGAGACAATGCCCCTGCCAGAGGAAAAGCGCGCTCGGTTTCGGAAAATTCCAGAAGCTCAAGATGAGCAAGGAGTTTGATATTACTAAGTCATGACAGCAACGATAGCACTACTCCTGACATTCTGTCAAGAGGATTCTTTTCAAGAAAGTAAGATAAAAGTTTTTGAAAACACAAAGGATACTAGAAATCCCAGATAAAAGTCTGACCCAGAGAAAAAGAGCTCCAGAGCAAAAACTAACCACATACGAGTTAACAACAATGCTATGGCTCCATCTTCTTGACCTTCCTTTACCTATACTTCCTCTTGACCCCCATTGCTACTCCTCTCTTTCGTTTTGTGCTAATCTTCGGCACATCTACACCACAGTTACAATTATCGAGCTACACAAATGACTACGAACTCCGCACGGTAAGCGTTGTGTTGCTCACCGTAAGCTTTGTCTTAATTCACACAGTACCACATCATACTGACGTCTTTTTAATTGAGTTTCCAAAAATTTAGAGAAAATTTCATCGTACCTCTGGTCACGGTCGCCCTTACGATAGTATGTAGGAGAGGAGGGCCAGGGGCTAGACCTGTGGTATCGACTAATTTTAATATTTTGGAAGACGAATGTCGATTTTGTAAGTAACCGTAAAAGTTTCAGTTCCGACGCTGCTAAAAACTTGCGCAATAACGAGTTTTAAATCATTATCTCGAAAGAAATGACCTGACTACACTGTTTTTTTCCTCCCCCCCCCCCTACCATTGCCATCGGGAATGGGCGCCTTTGCCTCCGGTTGTACAGACTCTTGCAAATCATTTTTCAGCTACCATCTTTCATGCTTTCCAAGAATAGTCTGTCTGTTTCTTTGCCTATTACCAGCTTTATTTTGTTGTTTCTGGCATTTAGCAAGTACTTCTTGATCTTATTTTCGTTTCGCAACCGTCTGCTTCACCTTCTCTGTAAAGATAATGTTCAAATCCTCTGCTGGAACCTTCAGTTTCGAAGGAAGGTCTTCATCCATTGACAATACTTTTGAATCTGTACCGAGAATGTGTACAACCAGTTCAGTACTACCACCGCCTGTGCATGGGCTACTCGTTTCGTCATGTAACATTGCGGTACCCGTCAATATGTTTTGACATCTTAAGGCCTGAACTAGGTATCTTACTTATCAAGTCCGTGTTTGAAATTGCTTGCAACTATGGAAGAAGAGTACATTTATTTTGCGTCTCTTCATGTGTGTTTGTGCAGTTCCCTTCTTGTCTCTCTTCGAGTATTTTCGCCTTTTCCTATCGATTCTACGTTAGTCACATGTTCAGAACCGGAATCTTTGAATCCTGCATTACCATAATCACCATCCTTACTGAAGTGAGCTCTCACAGTACCATCTACTGGAACTTCTTCCTTTGCTAATGAAATTTTCACATTTAAAACGACAATCTACAGTGGTTCGTTGTCTCGAAGCACTGTAGATTTTCGTTTCATCCACGATTTTCCTTGGCGACGACAAATATTTTTACACTCTTCGTACATCGACACATCACTCTATTATTCTAAACATTTCTCATTTTCACAGTAAGAACACGTTTCATTACTAAATAAACCTGACCATGTGCCTGATACAAACACATGTCGCTTACACGAAAGATATTCACAGATTAAAAAAAGGGAACAATGTCTTATTGAACTAAGAACAATACAAATCAAGAAGACTTCGTGTTATTATTGATCAGTACACAACACTCTCCCTAATAATGGGTATGCTCGTCCACTCACATATTAACTATTAAGCTCATTTCAGATTCACGCTGAAGTAGCCGTTGTAACATGCATTTCTACATTTGTTAAATAGGTTATCGATGATAACGGAATCCTTTTCTTATCTATTAAATAACAATACGTTCCGGTAACAAAATTACCAGCCAACAGAGTATTCTTATAGGCCATAGTGACGTAGTAAATTATAGGGTTACCGGTAACAATGGTAGCGTTAGTATGGAAAAAAACATAAATGAATATGTCAGAGAGGAATAGGGAGCTGATAATTTTTCTTATTCTTTGTTTGTTTCTTTTACACATAATCAGAACCGCATATTTTTCACTGTTAGTTCATTGTGTATTTTTAACCGTAAAAAGTATAAAATGTTTTTAATTTTAGCTTTACATTGACAAAATTGTGTTTTCTAGAATTATGTGGTAAAGCTTTTCAGTTTTTAAATTATTAGTGGAACACGTCTCTGTTTCACATTACAAATTAACGTTTTTCGAATACAACTTGAATTAAACATTAATACACTGAGGAGCCAAAGAAACTGGTACACCTGCCTAATATCGTGTTGGGCTCCCAAGAGCACACAGAAGTGTGCATAGGCTCGACTAATGTCTTAAGTAGTTTTGGAGGAAATTGACACAATGAATCCTGCAGGGCTGTCCATAAATCCATAAGCGTATGAGAGGTGGAGATCTCTTCTGAACAGCATGATGCAAGGCATCGCTAATATGCTCAATAATGTACATTTCTGGGAGTTTGGTGGCCAACAAAAGTGTTTAAACTCCTGGAGCCACTCTGTAGCAATTCTGGACGTGTAGGGTATCGCATTGTCCTGCTGGAATTGCCCAAGTCCGTCGGAATGACAATGGAAGTGAATGGATGCAGATGATCAAACAGGATGCTTACGTACGTGTCACCCGTCAGAGTCGTATCTAGACGCATAAGAGGTCCTATATCACTCCACCTGCACACGTCCCACACCATTACAGAGCCTCCACCAGCTTCAAAAAATGGCTCAAATGGCTCTGAGCACTATGGGACTTAACATCTATGGTCATCAGTCCCCTAGAACTTAGAACTACTTAAACCTAAGGACAGCACACAACACCCAGTCATCACGAGGCAGAGAAAATCCCTGACCCCGCCGGGAATCGAACCCGGGAACCCGGGCGTGGCCCCAGCTTCAGCAGTTCCCTGCTGACAAACGGGGTCCATGGATTTGTGAGGTTGTCTCCATACCCGTAGACGTCCATCTGCTCGATACAATCTGAAGCGAGACTCGTCCGACCAGACAACATGTTTCCAGTCATGAACTGCCCAATGTCGGTGTTGACGGGCCCAGGCGAGGCGTAAAGCTTTGTGTGGTGAGTCATCAAGGTTACACGAGTGGGCCTTCAGCTCCGAAAACCCTGACCGACAATCATTCTTCGAATTGTTCGCACGCTGACACTTGCTGATGGCCCAGCATTGAAATCTGCAGCAATTTGGGGAAGGGTTGCTCTTCTGCCACACTGAACGATTCTCTTCAGTCGTCATTGGTACCGTTCTTGCAGGATCTTATTCCGGCCTCAGCGATGTCGGAGATTTTATGTTTTACAGGATGCCTGATATTCACGGTGCACTCGTGAAACGGTCGTACGGGAAATCACCACTTAATCGCTACCTTGAAGATGCGCTGACTATAACAGCGCGTTCAAACTCACTTCAATCTTGATAACCTGCCATTGTAGTAGCAGTGACCGATGTAACAACTGCGCCAGACACTCGTTTCTCATACAGGCAATGCCGACCACAGCGAAATATTCTGCCTGTTTAAATATCTCTGTATTTAATTACGCATTCCTGTACCAGTTTCTTTGGCGCTTCAGTGTAGTTTCCATTTTTCTATAAATACAGCCTTTTCACAAGCAACAGACAGGGAGATACCTATGAACAATAAAAATGTTGCATCGGTTACATGACCCTTTACACAATCTGACTCATTTTCTAGGCGGTTCCCCGCTTCCATTTCTGAGGGATCTACCGACACACTGATCAAATGAAACTAAAAGTAAACTCCGTCGTTACAGACCTTGGAAGTCCCAACGGTAACGACCGGCCGCCGTGTCATTCTCAGCCCGCAGGCGTCACTGAATGCGGAAATGGAGGGGCATGTGGTCAGCAAACCGCTCTCCCGGCCGTATGCCAGTTTACGAGACCAGAGCCGCTGCTTCTCAGTCAAGTAGCTCCATAGTTTGCCTCACAAGAGACCGGCCAGTGAGGCCGTGCGGTTCTAGGCGCTTCAGTCTGGAGCCGCGCGACCGATACGGTCGCAGGTTCGAATCCTTCCTGGGGAATGGATGTGTGTGATGTCCTTAGGTTAGTTAGGTTTAAGTAGTTCTAAGTTCTAGGGGACTGATGACCTCAGATGTTAAGTCCCATAGTGCTCAGACCCATTTGAACAATTTTGCCTCATAAGGGCTGGGTGCACCTCGCTTGCCAACAGCGCTCGGCAGACCGGATACTGATCAAATACACAAACAAAACGCTCGAAATTAGGTAACGCCCGGAGGTTATGCAACATACCTAAAGTACAAGTAACATGGTCACGACCTTAACTGACCAAAGATACTAAGAAAGCTACCGTCTACTGAAATCTACTGTTACTTATGGTAGTTTACCGTAGCGTACGATAGTTCTATAGCTCTACTGACGGTCAACCACGAAGCTATTTCCGGTTCGAAGTGATGAACCCTGTGTTCGATAAAAGACTGTCACGATCGGCCTTGCAACGTGCAAGCAGCTCCGCACAGACGGTCCTTCGTTGCTCTTTACGTTCTTCTGTTAGGCTCCGACGAACCCAGCAGGCACACAGTTTTTGAGTGCCCCAGCTGAGGGGCGGATGTATCATCACTAGCTACAGAGACGTCTAGTTGCGCAGCGAGGTGTTCGATTGTGATCCGTCGATCACGTCGAATAAGAAAATCTGCACGGTCCAACATTGCAGGAGTTACAGCTGTGGCCGGTCGGCCGGCACGCGAGAGATAAGGGCATGTTTGCGCGACCTTGTTGCGATGATGACAGGCTCACCGTGCTTTTGTTCACTGCCCGGTCGCTGCAGATGATCTGCTAGCGTCTTTGAATATCTACGATGCTCTGGTTTTCCATCAAAGGAAACTCAGCGACAGCTGTCTGCTTGGAACTGCGCGGTAACCGCCTTTCCAGTTCGTGGTGCTGGCCTGTGCTGCTTGCCTGCTTGCTTGTCTGGTGCTCATACACTAGTGTGACGCAGTATTCTTATCTCTCCCCATGGATGCTGTGATTGAAAGTGCGTGATAATATTTCATGTGAGTATAATTTTTAATTATTGATAAAACACTAGTGCACGCAATGGATAACAAGACACACACTAACCAACCCACTCAGTAACGAGGGCGGAAACCGATAACATTTTGTCAGGCCTACGCCCATATTCCTATCGGGTTATCAAGAGGGGGAAATGCTAGTTAATTTGGCATTATTTACTGAGGTAATAAGGAGGTTCTTTTTCTTATAATTATGAATTTGAGCTTTGGTAGACGAGAAGTAATTGTCTGAAAATTTCAACTCTGTTTTTTAGGTGACTGAAATTTTATTACAAATTTGGATGTGATCTACATCTACATCTACGTGATTACTCTGCTACTCACAATAAAGTGCCTGGCTGAGGGTTCAATGAACCACCTTCATGCTATCTCTCTACCGTTCCACACTCGAACGGCGCGCGGGAAAAACGAGCACATAATTTTTACTGTGTGAGCCCTCATTTCTCTTACTTTATGGTAATGATCATTTCTCCCTATGTAGGTGGGTGCCACAAGAATGATTTTGCAGTCGGAGAAGAAAACCGGCGCTAGAAATTTCATGATAAGATCCCGTCACAATGAAAAACGCCTTTTTTTAATGATAGCAATTGCAATTCACGTATCATGTCTGTGGCACTATCTCCCCTATTTGGCGATAATACAGAACGAGCTGGCCTTCTTTGTACTTTTTAGATATCAGCCGTCAGTCCCACCAGATGCGGATCCCACATCGCACAGCGGTACTCCAGAATAGGGCGGACAAATGTGGTGTAAGCAGTCTCTTTAGTAGAAAGACCTTCTAAGTGTTTTGCCAATGAATCACAGTCTTTGGTTTGCGCTACCCACAACATTATCTATGTGATCCTTCCAACTTAGGTTATTTCTAATTGTAGTCCCTAAGTATTTAGTTGAATTTACAGCGTTAAGTTTGTGTGACATTTCGCCTAATAGAGTGGATTTCTTTCAGCACTCATGTGAATAACTTCACGATTTTCTTTATTCAGGGTCAATTGCCACTTTTCGCTCCATACAGATACCTTATCGAAATCATTTTTCAATTCGTTTTGCTCCTCTGATGACTTTAAAAGACGCCAAATGACAGCATCATCTGCAAACAATCTAATAGGTCTACTCAGATTGCCTCCTATTAATGTAGATCAGGAACAACCAAGGGCCTATAACACTTCCTAGGGCGACGCCGGATATTACTTCTGTTTATGACTTTCCGTCCGTTCCTACGAAATGTGAGCTTTCTGACAGGAAATGACAATTCTAGTCGTACAACTGAGGCGATATTCCATAGGCATGCAGTTTGGTTAGAAGAAGAGGCAGGATTCCAACCTGCGACCGTAGTAGCAGCGTGGTTCCGGTCTGAAGGGCCTAGAACCGCTCGACCACAGCGGCCGGCCGGCTACATCTACAAGCAGCAGGTCTGTTATGAAAGTGAAGTGTGATACGCAGGAACGGAAATTGTGGAGGTCAGAGACATTTACATGAAGTCACATCAAGTGCTGCAAACAGGACGTCAAGTTTAAACCTGATACCGTAAATTCACTGTGTAGCTTCTCTAATGCCATATGGTAGTAATAATAATAGTCTGTTTTTTGTAAGATGTCAACCCCATCGGCTGCCTAAAACTCATAGCTGAGTGTGTACGAGGTGTTTGTTGGTCTTGTGTGTGATTCTGTGTGCGTGTGTTTGCATTTCGATGTGGTTGTGTGATAGGTGTCCCTTTCCGAAAACTTGCCTTTTACCTGCTACGTATCATCAATACTTTAATAAGTTAGCGTGCAATAGTGACGACGCCCAACATAGAAACACAAACCATGTGCCGCCTAGAAGTGACACTTCTGTCTGGCAGACGTCTCAGAATATTACTGTAATGCAGGCTGGACAAAATTTTTGACCGACATTAGCTAAGCTCAAACTCTGTTTTTCGGTAACATTTTGTCCAGCATTTTCAAGATTCCATTTAATTTCGTAGTTATGATACTGTGCTAAAGTCTCATTATGGCGTTATCACTCTCTACAGTTTGTTCAATGTCGTATTCCTTCCTCACATTTCTCCCAAAAGATATTGAAAGAAACTTGAAGAGACTGAAGTGACTGAACTCCGATCGTGTTCATAAAGAATGTCATTTCTTTTAGTCTAGATGTGAGCTTGCACTATATTTGAGGGGCTCGGCAGTAAACAATGGTAAGTGACAGCCTGCGAGAAACAGTCTGTAAATTAATTGTCAAATCTCACAGATGGCACGTTTCACTCATATTAGTAAAAAGTTCCACGAAAAACCGATAGATGGCTCCACTTTGCCAACTTTGAGATTTTCGCTGTTGGCAGCTTTTTCGATTCGTGTGCAAGTAAACAATGGCTCAAATGGTTCAAATGCCTCTGAACACTATGGGACTTAACATCTGAGGTCATCAGTCCCCTAGAACCTCGAACTACTTAAACCTAACTAACCTAAGAACATCACAGACATCCATGCCCGAGGTAGGATTCGAACCTGCAACCGTAGCGGTCGCGCGGTTCCAGACTCAAGCGCCTAGAACCGCTCGGCCACACCGGCCAGCTTAAACAATGGTAATTGCCTAAAACATGGCGGCAAGTGAGAGTATAGTGTCCAACGTTCGTGTGAGAAACAAGCTATAAATATGAATATTTATTTCTGCAAGTAAACAGTATTAAGTTGCGTACCTTAACATTATGTACATGAATTTAATTGGCAATGTGATGCCAATAATGTTAATGGCTATCCTTAAGACTACTTACTTATCGTAGTAACAAATCCTGATTAGTCTTCCGTGGAGTATTACTGTATCTGTAAATTTATCTAAATGTGAACACCTAACCTTCTAGCATCAATCGGTATTAACTTACAGATCTGTTATTATAGAGTTTCCTTATTTCACATGCTCATCTTTTACAAGGTCTTTTTCTAAATAATGTGTGTGGGAAAACGTCAGTGTATATGCAACTTAACTAAAACTACAGTGGATGTATAGTTTTGGCGTTTCATTTTTTTTAGAAATGTACAGAATGTTAATATTATGACTTTGATCTTTTTTTTTGTACGTGTGTTGTGTAAGTGTATTAAGATTACAATGTTTCGATAAATAATATTAAGTACATGTATCTGAAATTTTGAAAAAATTTTTTCGAGTTGATATTACATACTAAAAATATTTAACTACTGACGCTGTGTAATAAAGCAATGCTGTACCAGAAAAGAAAATGATTTTGTATGTATTTCAAATATCTGATTTATAGGATTTTATTAAAATATTTGTGGCCCGTTTTCTCACAACTACTGATTTGTCGCTTACCATTGTGAGGTAATGTTCGAGTTGCGGCGCCCTGGAAATATCCAAGTTCAGAGTTGGCGGGCACCGCTCTGGCCTCGCGGCACGGCCGAGCTCGTCAGCATCCGCCTGGTGCCTCACAACGGCCGGAGCACGTGGTCCATCGAGCACGTGGCTGGGAATTCCTTGGTGACACTGTGCGCCGGGAGGGCCAAAGATGGCGGACTTCGTGAAACCTTAAAGGCAGACATTTCACAGTTCGTATAGAAATTAATAGTAGCCAGATGAATCATGATACCTCAAAAAGAAACATGAACATTACTATTATTTTCACGACGATTCTGATGGTCTAATCAGATTTTCAATATCTTTATTTGTTTAAAGTTTAGTATCTGACGGTAAAATATACAACTAATACCCAGCAACGAATTTCCTAAATTTAAACGCTTCATCCGATTTCGTCGATCGACGTGTCTTTAGAAAGATATTAGTATAAACCTAAATTGGTATAAATTACAGGCATGTAACTTGAATAGTACATGAGTTACTGGAGGTCAAAGTGGCCGATTACTATCAATCGCATCAGGCCGTAAGTACTCCACAGTTACAGGAAAAAACGGTAGCAGCATGCTTATAAATATAATTATTCATCTCTGTCTTTGTTTATATCCGATATATACTATTCATGAAGAAATTGGATAAATACACTCCTGGAAATTGAAATAAGAACCCCGTGAATTCATTGTCCCAGGAAGGGGAAACTTTATTGACACATTCCTGGGGTCAGATACATCACATGATCACACTGGCAGAACCACAGGCACATAGACACAGGCAACAGAGCATGCACAATGTCGGCACTAGTACAGTGTATATCCACCTTTCGCAGCAATGCAGGCTGCTATTCTCCCATGGAGACGATCGTAGAGGTGCTGGATGTAGTCCTGTGGAACGGCTTGCCATGCCATTTCCACCTGGCGCCTCAGTTGGACCAGCGTTCGTGCTGGACGTGCAGACCGCGTGAGACGACGCTTCATCCAGTCCCAAACATGCTCAATGGGGGACAGATCCGGAGATCTTGCTGGCCAGGGTAGTTGACTTACACCTTCTAGAGCACGTTGGGTGGCACGGGATACATGCGGACGTGCATTGTCCTGTTGGAACAGCAAGTTCCCTTGCCGGTCTAGGAATGGTAGAACGATGTGTTCGATGACGGTTTGGATGTACCGTGCACTATTCAGTGTCCCCTCGACGATCACCAGTGGTGTACGGCCAGTGTAGGAGATCGCTCCCCACACCATGATGCCGGGTGTTGGCCCTGTGTGCCTCGGTCGTATGCAGTCCTGATTGTGGCGCTCACCTGCACGGCGCCAAACACGCATACGACCATCATTGGCACCAAGGCAGAAGCGACTCTCATCGCTGAAGACGACACGTCTCCATTCGTCCCTCCATTCACGCCTGTCGCGACACCACTGGAGGCGGGCTGCACGATGTTGGGGCGTGAGCGGAAGACGGCCTAACGGTGTGCGGGACCGTAGCCCAGCTTCATGGAGACGGTTGTGAATGGTCCTCGCCGATACCCCAGGAGCAACAGTGTCCCTAATTTGCTGGGAAGTGGCGGTGCGGTCCCCTACGGCACTGCGTAGGATCCTACGGTCTCGGCGTGCATCCGTGCGTCGCTGCGGTCCGGTCCCAGGTCGACGGGCACGTGCACCTTCCGCCGACCACTGGCGACAACATCGATGTACTGTGGAGACCTCACGCCCCACGTGTTGAGCAATTCGGCGGTACGTCCACCCGGCCTCCCGCATGCCCACTATACGCCCTCGCTCAAAGTCCGTCAACTGCACATACGGTTCACGTCCACGCTGTCGCGGCATGCTACCAGTGTTAAAGACTGCGATGGAGCTCCGTATGCCACGGCAAACTGGCTGACACTGACGGCGGCGGTGCACAAATGCTGCGCAGCTAGCGCCATTCGACGGCCAACACCGCGGTTCCTGGTGTGTCCGCTGTGCCGTGCGTGTGATCATTGCTTGTACAGCGCTCTCGCAGTGTCCGGAGCAAGTATGGTTGGTCTGACACACCGGTGTCAATGTGTTCTTTTTTCCATTTCCAGGAGTGTATTTAGAAAGCATAGAGACATTAGGCTACTGGTTTAACCTTTTGTTCTAGTGCTTTGATATATGTTGACATAATTTGTTTATGCATCTAATATTGTGTGTTAGAGCGTGTTTATGGTCCAGCCGTAGGAATATATATATAACTTCAAGTTATTTAAATGTAAATCCAGTACTTCGTATGTGTATCATTATGTTTGTGTGGGTACGATGGCATGAAAACATGGTGCGAGCGCTCTAGCCAATCACTGCGCTTGTGATTGGGGAGACTGGATAGAAGCGAGTTCGGGAAAAGAGTGCTGACAATACGGAACAGGATACGGAAAGTGCTGGACGGCGCAGTGGATGCACGGTCGCGTGAGAGAGTTGGAGAGTGCGGAGCAGTTTGCGCGTGGTCGCGGCTGATAGAAATACCTTGGTGTGCCGACTTGTGCACTTGTGAGATTTCCGTGGTTTCTACAGTGAAGACATAGTGTGCGTTTAGAAGTGAATATCTCGCAGCTGTGTTGTTGTTCATAACTAATTACCTGAAGTAGGAATCTATTGTTTCCCTATTATTCAACATATATTTATTTAATTGCTGAATCATCGACACCAATAAGTGTTTTGCAGAAATATACCGCGTTCTCAAAAGTACTGCTACTATCGTACTCTTCATTTAAAGTCGTTAAGATATTACCTGCAGATTTTATTTAATTGCAATCTTTCATTTATAAGTTTCTACGTTACATTCATAATTCGCAATTGCCGAGTGGTAGAAACCTTCGACCATTCGATTCATGTGTGTATTCTTATCGTATACTGTAGACTCAGCGTTATTTGGCCTGCAATGCGGCAACTACGTAACCAAGCCCCTAGACACTAAAATTGTGTTTTATTCAGTTGCTGTCAGACGGTCCATAAGTAAAAATTATTAATATACCGTAAGATTCTTGAAACGTTGAATAAACAGAACTGCATGGAGGTACACCTCCACGAAGAACTGAGCTGCCAGTGCGTCAGTATCAATGTAGTTTACATATCTTTTCGCTTTGAACCCTTACCTATGATGCCTCCTTCAGCGTATGGCCAATGATAGAAAAACGATAAATTCATTTTTGAAGGCATTCAATAAACATCACCAGTAGGAAGTTGTGATGGTTTTAATGAGAATTTGAACTGATACCTCTTTAGTGAAATTATATATATATATATATATATATATATATATATATATATATATATATATATATATATATAATGAAATGATTTTGAAAAATGTACGGGGGGGATTGTAAATGTTACTTTTTAAACTGTTTTTTGTTATTTTTTCCTTCTTTCTTTCAGTACGAACTTTGTTGTAGAACCCCTTATTTACGTGTGGTAATAAAAATTCATAAAGGCAGAATTAAGCACATTTAAAATTACGTGAACTTAGTCAACACTCTCATGCTGATAAATTCATATTAAATGATTAAGAATATTTAGTTGAAAATTAAATCTTTTATATAATTCGGCCTTGGCACACATTTTCTAAATGCAGTGGTTTTTTTTTTTAATGTTTACTGGATTATTTCCCGGCGTTAGCTATGGAACACAAGACTGTCTCTGTTAGCAGAAAATGGTTAAATATTGCCAAGCCGACCTAAACGTTTAATTATCATTGATGAAACACACTTCACTATACGTTTAAGTTATTTGCTTTAGAAATTGAAGGTACCAACAAATTGTTAAACTTCAACGTTAACTATCCGCCTATGAATGCACAAATGTGAAACCAGTAATAAATTCCGTCAGTCTCAGGATTGCTGTAAAAGAAAAATATTTCCTTAATTCACTGCTAATTTTATCTGCTCCCGATTTACGGGTTTGGTTAATTTTTCTTAGCGGAACAATGTTTTTAAATGTGCCGCCACTGCAAATCGTTCGGTCGCGGCACAGCCCAGCAACACCAGCGATAATTGCTAAAAATGCTGAAAATTCTTTAAAGAAATATTATAGATGACATGGGCAAGCTAATTTACATTAGTAATACACACTTTTGATAAATTATAATGTATTTAGACCACAACAATAATTCATCATACATTAGTTTGTAATTTCTCCTCTAATGGCGGCTAAATCCAGATACAGGCAAATGAAGTCTACTCATTGATAAAATGCCACGTCACAGGTTCCTATCTCTCTCAGCTCTCGAGGAAGACGACAAAGAATGCACACTATGTATTCCTATTTATACCACTCCCAACAGTTAATGTCTCCTTGCAATCTGCGGCTGTATTTTACATTTTCCTTATCGCAGATATTGACAAATTTCGTAATTACATTATGAGTATAGAAATATTATAATCATAAATACATCGAGAATATTATTACAGAAAATATTACAATAATAACGAATGTCCTTTTTACAAAATTAAATAATATTTTTTGTTAAATAATTACAGTATACACAAATTGCTTCATAGCGGCGTATATAGTACAATTAAATTTTAGTTTATTAATAGTGTGTGTGTTGCCAGGGAACGTTACATTGCCCCCTGGCAGCATTTGGCAAAGAGTTTCTATACTTTGACACAATGGTGCCAGTAATGTTCTTTACAATTCTGTATTTTTTTATGGAATGGCTCTTTTAATTAGTCTCAGGGTTATATATGTTCATGGCTCCCCCATTTGGGCGAAGGCAGACAGGAAACCTGGGCAAAACTGTGCCGGAGCCCAGCCATCCCAGTTGGTTCATGATTAATCTTGTCTCTTTAACAGTCATTCTTTTGAATTGATTTAGCAGTTTGTCATCAACGGTTACATAATATCACAGTCACATACAGTTCAACGAAAATTTGTTGTGTGTGTGATTAACAACTAGTAATTATCATTTTTGCGATATACTGTAGGTCACTTGTCCTAGGATATATCACTTAGTCTTTTGAGATCATTTAGCACAACGTCACTTTTCATAATGTCCCACTACCTACGTGTTACAAATCCATCTCCTACACTTGTTAGTGTTCATTTTCTCTCGTCAATTTACGGGTATACATGTTCAATGTCTGTCAAAAATGGAGTCCATTGACATGTTATGCAGTTTGTGTAAATATTGTGGAATATGTCAATAATGCTGTAGTTGGTGAGCGGTGCGGAGTGATTGTTGAGCGGCGCTCGGCGCGGCGCGTCTGCTCCTTGTAGGTCACCGCCCCCGGTGTTGACAGCTACGGCGCGGAGAGGCGTGTGGCTGTCTGGTCCGCTACGGGCTGCTGCGGCCGCTGCGTGGCTGAAGTAGCCGGATGCGCGTTGTGTATCAGCTCACCCGTGTGACATCTTCTTGCACTGCTCCAGCAAACATGCAACAAGTTCACAAACAGTGTACTATCCTTATGGGCATTTTTCCTGCTGTGGGAAAGAACGCACACAGTTATTGGGAGTTATTATTCAGTAAGCCTTCACTAGTCTGGTTTGCACAATGTTTTCACCATGTCATGACTTGTCGTTAGTCACACGCAAGTTTTCACCTTAGAACAAAATGTATCTCTGTAGTCAATGCGCTTTCCTGGCGTCCCTTGACACACAAAGAGTTATAGTTTGACACTAGCTTGGTCCACCGTCTGTTATCGGCTCACTGTTCGTGTCATGCTAGTTCCTTGTCCACTTGCACACACGGCGATGATACAGTTTCTTATTGCTTGTTCAAAACAACCTCGTGACGTATTGCTGCAGGTTTAACAGTCACTGTCTGCCTCTGCCACACAATACTGCACTTTTGTTTAAGTTTTTTCAGTTACAATGTCCGTTGTGCAATTTTTTTTTTTTTTTTTGTAACAGCACATTCGTAACTTCTTTGTTCGCTCTTTACCAAGGTGTGTGATAATTGCGTACATGGTAACAAATATTAAAATTTCGTATTAGTTTGCCCAAAAATCGAGTAGGTTTTATTTGTGCATTCCAGCCGGATTCAGGCATATTGTTCAATAACTCCTTTGAAATCATGTCTCACTTTACTTGCAAGGTCCTACGTAACTACAGTGTAGTCTCTGTAGGCTGAAATTGACTTGGACTGTATTAGGCTAGCTCTTTTAACTGATTGGATTTGCACATGCTTCAATTGAAGCTTCTTTGTGCGTAACTTTGCGTTACTTAAATTTGCAATAAGTTTGCCTCCCATGGTGCCCTCGGGTCACTACTGGGTGCACTATTCTCTTTGATAACACCGGTTTGAAAATAAAGTTCTCAGGGTCTCATATTATTGATATTATTCTGGGTTCGAATCTGTAAATCTGACAGATATATATATATATATATATATATATATATATATATATATATATATATATATATATATATATATATATATAATAGAAAAGATTGTACCAAGAAATATTTCAAGTTTGACATGCATATAGAATATTATGCAGTACACAAACTAATCACTACTAAAATGTTCCTCCTGACTGATCTCTGTCACAATTTAACACTACAAATAATTGCACTAATCAGGTTATCTGTGCAGACATTTAGAGCATGTTTAAGCTAACACTAATTAAGAGGAAGACATAATACAAATATTCATAAACAAAAGAGAAAGTCAATCATATTCTTATAACTAAATACTTCTACCCTAGTACATTATCTCTACAGATCACACATCATTAATGTTCATTCATTTTCAAAAGAATGGTGTACCTTTTAGACATAACACATAGGACTATTAGTCATTTACTGTAGGAATATTTTCACATCCTTACGCGGATACAGTCCCTGTACTCTCGCTGAGTGGGGATCTGCTAAGAGATAGCTACTATTTCCTTCTTGGACTAAGGAATGGAGTATGAGGCTCGACAGTAGGTTTTGTGAGGCTTTACCTCGATATTGTATTGATATCCCTTAACAATTCCTGGTCGTTCTGAAAATACATTTGCATAGTTAGATAATAACTGTACCAAATCCTGCTGTTGCATTGAGTTCAACTTTTCGGACTGTGATACTTTGTTCACAAGTGCGTCCACATATGCTTTTAATTGATCACTTTGTACGTCTGGATAATGGAGATTTTGTCCTTGAGAATGATTGTCTAAATGTAGTACCCACTGATTCCCACATTTTATGTTAATAGCGTTATAATTAGGCACAGGTACCTCTTCAGATCTGAGCATGGACAATTCTATCCTCCTACCCGCGTTCATCAAACTTAATTTTCCCCGAGAAAGGTCGATTACTGCGTCCCTTTCTCTCAAAAAATCTACCCCCAAAATGCAGGCTACATTCAAACCCTTTACTACCAGGAACGAGCACGCTATGGCTTCTCCCCCTATATACATCTATACCCGCACTTGGAGTTTAATTACACTCCTGGAAATTGAAATAAGAACACCGTGAATTCATTGTCCCAGGAAGGAGAAACTTTATTGACACATTCTTGGGGTCAGATACATCACATGATCACACTGACAGAACCACAGGCACATAGACACAGGCAACAGAGCATGCACAATGTCGGCACTAGTACAGTGTATATCCACCTTTCGCAGCAATGCAGGCTGCTATTCTCCCATGGAGACGATCGTAGAGATGCTGGATGTAGTCCTGTGGAACGGCTTGCCATGCCATTTCCACCTGGCGCCTCAGTTGGACCAGCGTTCGTGCTGGACGTGCAGACAGCGTGAGACGACGCTTCATCCAGTCTCAAACATGCTCAATGGGGGACAGATCCGGAGATCTTGCTGGCCAGGGTAGTTGACTTACACCTTCTAGAGCACGTTGGGTGGCACGGGATACATGCGGACGTGCATTGTCCTGTTGGAACAGCAAGTTCCCTTGCCGGTCTAGGAATGGTAGAACGATGGGTTCGATGACGGTTTGGATGTACCGTGCACTATTCAGAGTCCCCTCGACGATCACCAGTGGTGTACGGCCAGTGTAGGAGATCGCTCCCCACACCATGATGCCGTGTGTTGGCCCTGTGTGCCTCGGTCGTATGCAGTCCTGATTGTGGCGCTCACCTGCACGGCGCCAAACACGCATACGACCATCATTGGCACCAAGGCAGAAGCGACTCTCATCGCTGAAGACGACACGTCTCCATTCGTCCCTCCATTCACGCCTGTCGCGACACCACTGGAGGCGGGCTGCACGATGTTGGGGCGTGAGCGGAAGACGGCCTAACGGTGTGCGGGACCGTAGCCCAGCTTCATGGAGACGGTTGCGAATGGTCCTCGCCGATACCCCAGGAGCAACAGTGTCCCTAATTTGCTGGGAAGTGGCGGTGCGGTCCCCTACGGCACTGCGTAGGATCCTACGGTCTTGGCGTGCATCCGTGCGTCGCTGCGGTCCGGTCCCAGGTCGACGGGCACGTGCACCTTCCGCCGACCACTGGCGACAACATCGATGTACTGTGGAGACCTCACGCCCCACGTGTTGAGCAATTCGGCGGTACGTCCACCCGGCCTCCCGCATGCCCACTATACGCCCTCGCTCAAAGTCCGTCAACTGCACATACGGTTCACGTCCACGCTGTCGCGGCATGCTACCAGTGTTAAAGACTGCGATGGAGCTCCGTATGCCACGGCAAACTGGCTGACACTGACGGCGGCGGTGCACAAATGCTGCGCAGCTAGCGCCATTCGACGGCCAACACCGCGGTTCCTGGTGTGTCCGCTGTGCCGTGCGTGTGATCATTGCTTGTACAGCCCTCTCGCAGTGTCCGGAGCAAGTATGATGGGTCTGACACACCGGTGTCAATGTGTTCTTTTTTCCATTTCCAGGAGTGTATATGTAGCTGTGCACTGATGGCTCCAGTGACTTTGCAATTGTTCACAGGAAAAGTCAGCATACGCTTTTCTTTCCCCAGTACTCTGAATAAGTCCATACTCATGACACTGACAGTAGCACCTGTATCTACGATTGCTTGCACATCAGTATTGTTAATTTTGATCTCTATTATCTCTTGTACTTCGTCTTTGTGCTCCTTTAGGCACGTGGGTGGTTCAGTTATTAATTCATGTCCCATCTGTACCCCGTCATTATACCTGAGGATACAGATTCCCGATGTTTTGTTCTGTGTCGGGCTGCTCTCACTCCAAACCTCTGCCGACGATTAAGAGCGTATCTCGGCTGAATCTAGTTTGTTGGATTATTACTGGTGGATGGGTGTGGCTGCTCTGTGTCGCTGACCTCCAGTATGTGTAAGTTGTGTTGCGTCGGCCGCCACGGTTGCGCAATTGGCACATTTTGTGGTGGCGGTCGGTTATTGTCATATCTTTCACTGTTTTGTCGGTCCGGACTGGGCCTCTGGTTCTGTGGCCAAGTTCGGTTTGCATCGTTATAGGTATTAGTGTTCCACGGCCCCCTGGCATTTTTCCATCTACTATTACTTGGTGTGCCTGTTTCATATCGGTCATCGGACCTCCTTTTTCGATCATTATTCACCGGCGGACCATTGCCGTTCCGGTCTCTACCTCTATTCCCGTTTTGTACATAATCTTGTCTCCTATTGTTACCTCTGCCGTTTCCATTATTTGGTTGAGGCGTGTTATTTCGACCATTTCTGTAACCGTTTCCATTACTTCTAGCCTGTTCAGAGGCTGCCTTAACATCCTCCTGAATCAGGTCATTTGAGTCCAGAACTGACAAGAAATGTTCCATGTCGTTCTCCGGTACGTGTATAAACTTTTCCTTTACGTGTATCGTGTCTGATCAAATCCCGGGATGAAATCTGCTCGTCCCAGTAACGGGTCTTATTAATGTACTTCTCAAAATATTTTCGCAAAATGCCTAATCGTGGAGAATACGGCTCTGGATTATATACCTCTTTCCGTAATCTCTCCTGAATACATGTTGACCAATATTTGGCCTAGAATGCTTTTTCAAATTGCTCATATGTGTCGCAACTGTCAGCTGCTTCGGTTGCCCATAATGCAGCATGTCCTTGTATGTAAGACATAACGAACTGTATTTTCTGTGTATGACTCCAAACGCTAGGCAAAATGTTTCTAAATCCCTGGATAAATACTACTGGGTGAACAGATTTCTTCTCCGTTGTAAAGATCTGAAACTGTCGGTTTTTAATCAGGCTTTTTTCAATCACTATTTTGGAGTGACATTTGTCGCATACTGACGGAGTTGAATTTCCAACACCAAACTCAGTAACGGTGTTTTTCAACAATTCCTTTTTACCCATCCTGTACAGTTTTCTTTTCCTTTCGGGATCTGCATTGATATACGTGTTGAGGCAATGTTACTAACAGATTAGTTGCTCGTTACTCTTCCTGAAGCAGCCACTCTCCCTAGGACGGAATCTATGTACCCCCGTGTGTCTGTGTCTAGAATAAAGCTGTGTTCAAGTAAGAAACCGTTCTCCAAACGTTTCCATAGCGTTTATCTCAGCGGGCTGTGAGTACCAGGCCGTATTTACCAAGCTGGATGTGGGTACTCGCCTAGAACCACATCGAGGCGGACCGACTCACCCGCCTTCGTACTAAATCCACGAGTCGCCGTGCAACAAGCTGTTTTCCAGCTCCGCAAGACGACGGTTGACATTCCGCTGCCACAGCGGAATGTCAGTGTGCACCGCCTTTTTTAGGTCCTGCACTTCCGCATTGGAGCCCAAGTCTTTGGCCTCAATCGCGGCGTGCACCTTCTCGTCTATTTTTTTTTATAAATTGGTTTTTAATATTGTGCACTTGTTCGGACATTTTCTGCTCAATTGCTTGACTTGTGTCAATTTCTAATTGTTCCATCCTGTTGGCCAGTACACTGATTTTACCCACGATACGGGCGTTAGCCACCTGGATATTATCTACTCTTTCGCTCAGTTCTTGCACCGCTTTGGGTATGGTTTAATAGTTTTGTTTCAAACTAACAATCTTACTTTGCATAGCTTCGAAAGATTGCATTAACTGCAAATCTCTCTCATGCTGGCGTCGATCACGCTCTGCTTGTTCATGCATAAACGTAGCTTGGAAATTGAGCATGCGCTCGAACATAACTCTTAATGATTGCACTTCTGACACCTCACCACTCTCTGGTCCGTGTCTAGTGCTTGTGGGTGGTGCAGTATTTCTACTTTCAACTGAATCACTGGCTGGCAGTGGCAACATTTCTTGCCCTTCTGCCCCAAGATTGTACATCCTGAACTACGCCACTAACATTATTTCGGGTCTCACTTTCTAACTCGGTATCACTGCTTGCTAACCGTTGTTCATTATCCATGTTTATATCTTTCTGACTACGCAATCTAACCATAGTCAACAAAAGAAACAAAATCTGAACTAAATATCCTAACACTCAGGTTTCACTGACATAATCACACAAGAAATGGTCATTTGGTGAAACACACTTATTATATACTACGATGACTAACTACTCAAATGTCCTGTTATTTAAAAAAAAAAGAACACTAACAACAAGCACACCACTAATGATCCGAGAACACCGCACTGAGGCAACTTTACTACCCACAGGACAACTACACTGTAGCTTTACCTTTTGGTGATCTATCTTGGGTGCAGCTGCCCCCTAGTATTGTGGTAGGTAATTAATTTTTTGATATAATGAGCTCTCTTCCTCAGCTTGCCTCTGGGTATATAGTGTTCTCATGCAAAAAATCATATACAGGTATTACCACACAATATTGGTTAGGCAATACATACAATACATGAAAAAATTATTAATTGTTCTCCAACAAAGTTCGGCTACAATAATTCCCTAGTTATCTCATGGGTATTTTGTGGCCACTGCATATTCGTGCCAAACGTAGGGCGCCAATTTAATGAAATTATAAAAATATATATATATATAAAATGAAATGATTTTGAAAAATGTACGGGGGGGATTGTAAATGTTACTTTTTAAATTGTTTTTTGTTGTTTTTTCCTTCTTTCTTTCAGTACGAACTTTGTTGTAGAACCCCTTATTTACGTGTGGTAATAAAAATTCATTTAGACAGAATTAAGCACATTTAAAATTACGTGAACTTAGTCAACCCTCACATGCTGATAAATTCATATTAACTGATTAAGAATATTTAGTTGAGAATTAAATCTTTTATATAATTCGGCCTTCGCACTCATTTTCTAAATGCAGTGGTTTTTTTTAAATATTTACTGAATTTTTTCCCGGCGTTAGCTATGGAACACAAGACTGTCTCTGTTAGCAGAAAATGGTTAAATATTGCCAAGCCGACCTGAACGTTTAATTATCATTGATAAAACACACTTCACTATACGTTTAATTTATTTGCTTTAGCAATTGAAAGTACCAACAAATTGTTAAACTTCAACGTTAACTATCCGCCTATGAATGCACAAATGTGAAACCAGTAATAAATTCCGTCAGTCTCAGGATTGCTGTTGTAAGTAGGCTATTTAGGTTTTTTTATTGGTAACGCCACGTAGCGCTCTGTATGAAAATCACTGACTGTGCTGTGTGCAGTCTGTGGCTAGTTTGCATTGTTGTCTGCCATTGTAGTGTTGGGCAGCTGGATGTGAACAGCGCGTAGCGTTGCGCAGTTGGAGGTGAGCCGCCAGCAGTGGTGGATGTGGGGAGAGAGATGGCGGAGTTGTGAAATTTGTAATACTGGAAGGCATGAACTGCTATATATATTATGATTATTAAGGTAAATACATTGTTTGTTCTCTATTAAAATCTTTCATTTGCTAACTATGCCTATCAGTAGTTAGTGCCTTCTGTAGTTTGAATCTTTTATTTAGCTGGCAGTAGTGGCGCTCGCTGTATTGCAGTAGCTTGAGTAACGAAGATTTTTGTGAGGTAAGTGATTTGTGAAAGGTACAGTTTAATGTTAGTCAGGGCCATTCCTTTGTAGGGATTTCTGAAAGTCGGATTGCGTTGCGCTAAAAAAATTATTGTGTGTCAGTTTAAGCACAGTCCTGTATAATTGTTCAAAGGGGACGTTTCATATGTCGACCCTTAGCCGAGGATACCTCACTGGAATCTTCTGATTTTTTTCTTGTAGTTTGTGTAATTAGTGTAGCTATTGTTTATTGCTAGCGTGTAATAGTATAGAGAAGTTCCTTTGTAGTTGTAGTTTTTCATTGTTGTACAGTAAAACAGTTGTGGCATGCATGTAGATTTGCACCAAGTATTTCGCAGCTGCGCTTGCAAATAACTAAATATTATTTTCAGTGCTATGTTAATGTGTTCTCCTAGTTTTGCACTTCAAATTGTGTTTTTCTGTGTTGTCGTGTGAAATATTATGACAATAATGGCGTGTGAAAAACGTAATACTAAGCTCCAAAGTAAACTGAGAAATGACAGTGAAGACGAAAGCAGTGTGTTAGCGCCACCGTGTAATGAATTAACTAAAGTTCAACATAGTAATTTGGTAATTGTGCATAGGGAAATGGAGCGGGCGGCAAACAATGGCGTAGGCAGTGAAACAATTAGTGAACAGGGAAGCATTATCGATCGATCGCTCGGCAACAGCTCGCTTCAGGAATCCGAAATGACAGGACAGAATTTTACAAATACTGTAGATTCAGGTTTTGCGTCTACACCGTTTTCTCAAATGCATTGTTATTACAGTTAATGCAACAAATGGAACAAAACCAGAGACAAACACAGCAAAAGCTTCAAAAGTTAGACACAATGGAACAAAATCTTCAAACGTTAGACACATTGGAACAACACCAGAGACAAACACAGCAACAGTTAGACACAGTGGAACAAAGTCTTAAAAAGTTAGACACAATGGAACAAAATTTTCAAAGTTAGACACCACACTTGAACAAACACGTGAAGATTTAACCACTGAGTTACATAAAATCGAATCGAAATGTCAAAAGGTCTGTAATGACGTAAAAACACAAATTTGTGAGCATTTCCAACCTATTTTTTCGCGTCATGAAAATGCATTACAGAATCACGAAGCAGCCATAAAATAACTGCAAACTATTGTTCATGAAAATCACGACACCTTACAAGCTAAAATTGACTCAGTTGCATTTACCGATTCGGTTACGCAACTTGCAAAAACTCAAGAAAACCTAAAGGACACAGTAGATACGATTTCAACACAAATGGACACTCTGAAACTTGGTTCATAAAAACCGTGCACTATTCAGTGTCCCCTCGACGATCACCAGTGGTGTACGGCCAGTGTAGGAGATCGCTCCCCACACCATGATGCCGTGTGTTGGCCCTGTGTGCCTCGGTCGTATGCAGTCCTGATTGTGGCGCTCACCTGCACGGCGCCAAACACGCATACGACCATCATTGGCACCAAGGCAGAAGCGACTCTCATCGCTGAAGACGACACGTCTCCATTCGTCCCTCCATTCACGCCTGTCGCGACACCACTGGAGGCGGGCTGCACGATGTTGGGGCGTGAGCGGAAGACGGCCTAACGGTGTGCAGGACCGTAGCCCAGCTTCATGGAGACGGTTGCGAATGGTCCTCGCCGATACCCCAGGAACAACAGTGTCCCTAATTTGCTGGGAAGTGGCGGTGCGGTCCCCTACGGCACTGCGTAGGATCCTACGGTGTTGGCGTGCATCCGTGCGTCGCTGCGGTCCGGTCCCAGGTCGACGGGCACGTGCACCTTCCGCCGACCACTGGCGACAACATCGATGTACTGTGGAGACCTCACGCCCCACGTGTTGAGCAATTCGGCGGTACGTCCACCCGGCCTCCCGCATGCCCACTATACGCCCTCGCTCAAAGTCCGTCAACTGCACATACGGTTCACGTCCACGCTGTCGCGGCATGCTACCAGTGTTAAAGACTGCGATGGAGCTCCGTATGCCACGGCAAACTGGCTGACACTGACGGCGGCGGTGCACAAATGCTGCGCAGCTAGCGCCATTCGACGGCCAACACCGCGGTTCCTGGTGTGTCCGCTGTGCCGTGCGTGTGATCATTGCTTGTACAGCCCTCTCGCAGTGTCCGGAGCAAGTATGGTGGGTCTGACACACCGGTGTCAATGTGTTCTTTTTTCCATTTCCAGGAGTGTACATTATGAATATAGAAATATTATAATCATAAATACATCGAGAATATTATTACAGAAAATATTACAATAATAACGAATGTCCTTTATACAAAATTAAATAATATTTTCTGTTAAATAATTACAGTATACACAAATTGCTTCATAGCGGCGTATATAGTACAATTAAATTTTAGCTTATTAATAGTGTGTGTGTTGCCAGGGAACGTTACACCTCCCATTTTAGTTTGTGAAAAAGAGCGAATTGTGAATGGAGGAATGGTCTTAATAGTAGTAGAACCTAATTTATGGATAAAGAACGAGAAAGAGGCAAACTCAGCTGTGAACTCTGAATAAGCAGAAACAGCATCTAACGACTTAAGATAACTTAAAGAAAAAGCAGACATGTTTTAAGAGATGAAGTAAGCGTTCCGAACGTTTTAACTCAAGAAAATCTGTTAGTAAGAAATCTATCTCTACGGATTACCAGAAGAATCTTCTGCTTCCTAATATTTCAACCAATCAAGCATATTACTGGAGGTAGATATCATTTCATTCTCTCAATATTCGTTTGCTTTCCTCTGGGAATTCTGTATTTCGTCATATGACGAGAGACTGTTCAACGAAGGATTTTAGATTACCACCAGAATGAATAGTACACCTATAAACGATACACCCACAAATGACACATTCATCAAACGACTTTCACGACTCAAAACAATCAAAACACCTGAGGGCAATGTTTTGGGGGAACAAAAGAAAAATTCGTAGTAGGTATTAAAATCCATGGAGAAGAAATAAAAACGTTGAGGTTCGCCGATGACATTGTAATTCTGTCAGAGACAGCAAAGGACTAGGAAATTCAGTTGAACGGAATGGACAGTGTCTTGAAAGGAGGATGTAAGATGAACATCAACAGAAGCAAAACGAGGATAATGGAATGTAGTCGAATTAAGTCGGGTGATGCTGAGGGAATTAGATTAGGAAATGAGACACTTAAAGTAGTAAAGAAGTTTTGCTATTTGCGGAGAAAAATAACTGATGTTGGTCGAAGTAGAGAGGATATAAAATGTAGACTGGCAATGGGAAGGAAAGCGTTTCTGAAGAAGAGAAATTTGTTAACATCGAGTATAGATTTAAGTGTCAGGAAGTCGTCTCTGAAAGTATTTGTATGGAGTGTAGCCATGTATGGAAGTGAAACATGGACGATAAATAATTTAGACAAGAAGAGAATAGAAGCTTTCGTAATGTGGTGCTACAGAAGAATGCTGAAGATTAGATGGGTAGATCACATAACTAATGAGGAGGTATTGAACAGAACTGGGGAGAAGAGGAGTTTGTGGCACAACTTGACAAGAAGAAGGGACCGGTTGGTAGGACATGTTCTGAGGCACCAAGGGATCACAAATTTAGCATTGGAGGGCAGCGTGGAGGGTAAAAATCGTAGAGGGAGACCAAGAGATGAATACACTAAGCAGATTCAGAAGGATGTGGGTTGCAGTAAGTACTGGGAGATGAAGAAGCTTGCATTGGATAGAGTAGCATGGAGAGCTGCATCAAACCAGTCACAGGAGTGAAGACAACAACAACAACAAGATGGCGGACAGCGGCCTCAAGTTTTTGACATCATGACGAGGCCCTTAACGTGTACCTCCATGAAATTTGACATATTTCGCTGCGTTGGAACATCTCTGCTTTCAGTGCTGCCATACCGATTCACTGTTTTCCGCAATAGAGTGAAAGATAAGATATATTTTCCTCTCTGGGAACATAGCTACATGTTGGCAATTTACGTAATTATGTCTGTATTTTCAAATTAATCTACAGTGACATACAGCTCGCCTTGCATAGAACATAGAACGAAAGAAATTGTGCCTATTCTTCTTGTTCTTTTTTGTCTAAGCTGAGGGTTAGGCCATTTATGAAACATGTCCTTGACTTTAAGTCAGTGCGTGCGTACGAGTCATTATTTTTATGCAGCTTCTATCTAACAAGTGCTACGGTGGTTTGTATTCCGTAGGGTGAGGGGCTCAAATTAGTCAAGAAAGGGCAAAGAGGCTTTCACATGACTTCAGTTTAACCAAGTCCGATACACATCGACCATCTATTGTTTCCCTTTTCGTTTTGTTGGAGCAATTGCCTGGGAAACCATTTGTGTTAAAATGTAACATTTAGCAGACTTCATGAAAGGCTTTGCGCGGGATGTGGTCGTTACATTTATCCTGTACGTTATTTCGCAAGTGCTTCCATCTCACGTAACAGTACCGCTATGGGCATGCAGTTTCTGTAGTTTTTGTCAAGACAACTCGCATTATCTTGGGATTGTCCTTTCTTGTGACATTTTACGGAATTTTTTTAAAGAATACGTTAAAACCCAAAGCTGGAACGACGGACTTCATTTTTTATTCAAACAGCAACCAACTTATATAGATGGCTCACTACAGAAACAGCGCATACCACTGTGGTCGTACATTAAGAAACACATATTGTTGTCGTTTATTACGATCTCCTTTTTAAATCACGATACGCTCCCTTCAACAGGACAATGTGATATTAACTCAAAATATATTGGTAACCGTAGTCTTTGAAAATACGTCTATTAAACAAACAAAGAAATTTAATTTCACACCAACTTTTCTTTTAGTCGTTTAGAAGCAATACTTTGGAGAGGTTTAGTTAGAATGACGTCAAGTAGTTTCTAAGTTTGACGGTATTGTATGTTGAACCAATCATGATTCATCACATCACTGACGAAATTTTACTTTACACCAATGCGTTTATTTCTTCTTGACCTGTGGCCTGATCTTATCATTCCAATGGTGCTTTGGTTGCCCAATAAAGTGACATTTTCAGTTTTTAATTCAGGTTTTCTTCCATGAAAGTTTTCAAAATTTTCATCATTTGACAACAGTGGGCTGCAGATACGTATTGCACTTCAGTAGCAAATAGTGCAGCCAAACACTGTTTCTGCCAAATGATCAGAGCGTTATTGTACAGAGCTATGAACGGCATCCTTTAGTACATTTTCTATCACTCCTGCTGGCTGCGAAATCTGCATCACAGTAAGCCAGTATTACTAGTTCTTGTTTTCCTGATGAGTAGAATATTCAACTTCCTGTCACTGAATTCATAAATATTTTAGTTCTCTTCAGATGTAGGGTGTCAGCGAGATTTTGATTGTCCATTGACCTGTTGCCACTGTTTGCAGCATATGCTCACTCTAACCTTGTTTTATATGGTAAATACAATAATATGCCTATCGCTTCACGATATGAAAAGTATGGGCTCCCTTCAGCGATTTCTTCAATTCCTCCTTGTGGTGAAATTGGAGTTAATATGGTAGTTGAGTTCTCCATGCTGCACATTTCCACCACTTACTATATTTGCTCTGTTGATATTAAGTCCAGGATGCATTGCTGATACTTTACTGACATAATTTTCTTCAGTTTCTGCATACTTTACATTTGACAGATGTCTCTTCCTTATAGAATTTATACCTTGTGTACGCGATACTACTGCCATCTTTATATGTACAATCGCTATACCATGAGTTTTGTCACCTCAGTCACTTTAGAAATCACTGCTTTAGAAACTGGATTATCGATAAATACTGTTTTGCGATTGGTAAAGGTGTGTTGCTGGATTGTGAGGAGCTGTACGTATTTTAATGCCTACAGTATCACAATTTGCTGTTGGGTGACAAGAAATTGTCTTGGGAGGCTCTCACAGTTTTCTTGAAATATAGTTCCAGTGGACCCCGGATACGACAAAAAAGCATTGCTTCCGGATGGGTACAAAGCAAGTCGAATTGTCGATGATGATGATGAAGGTCTAGGTGAGGAGTACAGTAAGTTAAATTACTGTCATCTCTCGTCGTTGTTGTTACCAAGAGTGTAAACAAAATCGGTATCTGCTTCCATGACAGTCGCGCGCTCGAAATACAGGGCGTTTGCTTCACTTTAACACAACTAAATATCTCGGAAACGACGTGTCGCACGAAAAAAAGCTTTCCAGGTAAAAAGTTAATATTAGTAAAGGGGACATCTCTCTTTGCTACAACTGCCACCTCCTAACCAAACTTCTTGCGTGGGTGGGGTCTACTTAGTATTTTCAAATCGAAGCTCCCCATTTTTCATCTGTCCTGATTCTACGCCAAGAAATAAGTGCGGTTTATTAGAATCACTATATTCCATTCGTGGTAAAAGGCGCTATAATCGAAAAATGGCTAGGGTGCCTGGCCTTGGAATTAAGAACACACCCATTTGACTCTACACTACTGGCCATTAAAATTGCTACACCAAGAAGAAATGCAGATGATAAAAGGGTATTCATTGGGCAAATATATTATACTAGAACTGACATGTGATTACATTTTCACGCAATTTGGGTGCATAGATCCAGAGAAATCAGTACCCAGAACAACCACCTCTGGCCGTAATAACGGCCTTGATACGCCTGGGCATTGAGTCAAACAGAGCTTGGATGGCGTGTACAGGTACAGCTGCCCATTCAGCTTCAACACGATACCACAGTTCATCAAGAGTAGTGACTGTCGTATTGTGGCGAGCCAGTTGCTCGGCCACCACTGACCAGACGTTTTCAATTTGTGAGAGATCTGGAGAATGTGCTGGTCAGGGCAGCAGTCGAACATTTTCTGTATCCAGAAAGGCCCGTACAGGACCTGCAACATGCGGTCGTGCATTTTGCTGCTGAAATGTAGGGTTTCGCAGGGATCGAATGAAGGGTAGAGCCACGGGTCGTACACACATCTGAAATGTAACGTCCACTATTCAAAGTGCCGTCAATGCAAGCAAGAGGTGACCGAGACGCGTAACCAATGGCACCCCAAACCATCACGCTGGGTGATACGCCAGAATGGCGATGACGAGCAGCCGGCCGGAGTGCCGAGCGTTTCTAGGCGCTGCATTCTGCAACCACGCGACCGCTACGGTCGCAGGTTCGAATCCTGCCACGCGCATTGGTGTGTGTGATGTCCTTAGGTTAGTTAGGTTTACGTGGTTCTCCGTTCTAGGGGACTGATGACCTCAGAAGTTAAGTCCCATAGTGCTCAGAGCCATTTCAACCATTTGAGCCAAAAACATTACTTTTACTTTTACCACCCACAGCCAGTGTATTTCCAGAGCAGTGTATGGATAATGTGTCTCCAGTCCTAACGATCAGAAGATCTGGAAGACCTAGCTTTTCCTGTTTTAACGACACGATTGGTTTTATCTTTAATTTACTAAATCATTCAAGAGTCTGAATATATTTACTGAATGAGAGATTCACACTACACAAGTATTTATAGACCAACGTTATGCCTTTGTAATATGTTTTGCACAAGGCAGTCAACATCTGGAAACACGAAGGTGTGTTAACGCAGCCACCTGCGCTGGTATATTTTCGTACGTAGCGTGCGTGAAATGAGGGAACATGCAGGTGTGTATAACAGTCTCATTCCCCATACGGTGACGCGAATAATTAGTGAGAGAAGTCAGGTCACTTTGTTCATTACAGTGCAGTGAACGTTAACGAGATACCACAGTGATTTGCGCTTTTTTAATTAGCGGGATTTCACTGCGGTCTGCGCTAGCGTTCAGCCATATGCTTTACATCTCATACTTTGTTCGGTCATTTTAACTTCAGAGACAGTGGGGCATTTGCTTCTACCTGTGCGTAATTTCTCTTTGTTGCTTTCGCATGGATGTTGGCGAAAAATATGGAACTAATTCCTTTCCACACAAAGGGATGTAGAGTGAAAGGAAAGGAAATGATTAAAGTTTACATTTCACCGTTTCAAAAAAAGACAAATGGCTGAAGTTTTGTGCTGAGAATGCTGAATTAAAGCGAAATGTAAAGGCTGCTAATGTTTAAATGGCGTGCAATAGAACTGGATGATTAAAAAATGGTGCTCGTGACAGAACAGGAACATCTTCAGCTTTCGTTTTCGCACAGATTACTTGAAACTAAGCATTTACCACAGAAATAATGTAGTTTTGGCATCCACTGCTATGCGGTGGTGCTTGATCGATGAGGCAGACATGCGTATTTTAATGTCTCCCTCTCACTTACGACTAGGTAAATCGTCTTCTGACGAATTAAGAGTGTCTGCCAAATCCAAATCTCCATTGTGTTAAAGGGTACCCACGGAAACATGACGATGTGGTTCGTATGTCCAGTCTATTGATTGATTGAATCGGTAAGTCTGAGCCGCCCTCCAATCTTGGCAGCTCATTTGGTATTATAAGCACACGTGAAATTCAAGTATCCATATTTTAGTTCAGGTCCTGAAGAATACTAGTGTATCGCAAGGGTCTTAATATTGTATTAGATATCTGGTTCCATTTCGAACAGAGAATTATACTAATGACAAAGGTTTTAGCGATTCTATGATTACGAAAGTCTGTAGTTTTTTTTGTTTTTTTTTGTTTTGCTAGTTCATAACCGGCTCCTGGATATTGTTAACAACAGCTAACATCTTCCACAATGAAGAACTCACAGTCTTCGATGTCCGTCACTGTCTATGTTCTGTAAATGTTATGTTAGTGGTTTACCAAGATCACACATCGACAATATTTCATTAACATTTTCACCCAGCTAATTTCACGAACCAGCTCAGAATTTGACGTATTCTGAATGAAGAAGAAAAAATAGAACTGGGTGTAAGACACACAGGTAACAGAGGTAAATGTGGCGTCGTTAGTTACTGTTCTGTGTTCAGTTGTCAATGAGTTAAATATTGAGCCAGGGAAAAACAATGGTACATTAAATGTTAAAGATTTCTTGCTCAACAACTACGAACAGATTGTTAAGGACGGCCAATTGTTTCTTGTATAAACACTGCGACAAAATTACATTTTGAACGAACCTATTACTGATGATAAATGCACTAGTGTTTTGATCAAACTGTTGCCGTGAAATGTACGTGAGAAATTGACTGTGAAAACCTTTGAATGATTTCGAGAAATGATTAGGCATTGTTGACAAGGTGAAGAGACAAAGCTAAAACAAAGCTAAAGGAAGGTAATAGGAAGGAAAACATGTTGCAGAAGAAGGGAAAGCGAATACCTAAGAAATTCAAAGAAACTGGGAGAAGAGCGGCGCAGAAGAAAACAGTGTAGAAGGTTTTACGGCTTACAGTTATCTCTGTGATTTTATTGATCATCAGTGCATCCTGAATCGATAACAGAGTGAAATAATACCGCTTCTGTGTCTCTGTGCCATTGAATCCTTCGTGTGATATGTAACGGATTTCCCGCATCACGCGAGCTGTCTCTATAACCGCTTTGGCTATCCGTGCACGATTCATGGCCACACACAAACTTCCGTATGTCGTCGTTCCTGAGTCTTAACATGGGCTCGTACTCACATTATGTAATTCCCATACAGCAGAGGAGATTCTAAATTGAAAGTCGCTCCCTGGTGTCGACAGACAAAGGGGATATTGCAATGCCTCTGCTACTAATGCAGTGTTCCTTCGGGCATGCATTGCATCGTTCATTTTAACAACACAGTCACTGTATAATATATATAGGCTGTTTCAAAATTACAACAACAAACTTCGAGGGAATTTAGACGGCGTTTTGAGGCTCAAAATGAGGATAGGAACCCTGTGTAGAGACATAACGTCCAAGTTACAGGCGCAGGCCCCTGCCGCTAGGCTTCGTCACCAACAGAAAGCGTGTCGTTGTACACGATCAGATCGCGTGTAGTTCGAGACCTTTGGTTTTTGATTTTCGAAGATCGCGATTGATTGCCGCCCTCGCTAGTGGTGCAGATGGAGCTGGCTGCCGCGAGGCCAGGCCTCGTCTGCTGTGAATGTGATGCTCTGCAGCCGCGGCGGCTGGCGGTGTCGGAAACTTCTATACGGTCTACAATGTTTTGCGGTGTAGAATACAGGATGTAACAAACAGAGGACGACAGCTTCGAAATTACGGGGGCAAACGCTGGCCTACACAGCAGCCATCGCCACATACTCCGCACGAGTGTGCGTCAATAGACTGAATTACATCAATAACTGTAGACATTCCAGGGTGTGTCACCTTTACTGAAGTTAAACGACAGTGCTGCGGGCCGGGTAATGTGACGTAATTGTTTCTTCACTGTCTGTAGTCGTACTGTGCACTACAAAAGTTCCACCTACCTCAGTACTGCGTCTCATCACCAGCCCGTTTCTCTGCATATGTAGATACTGTTGAGACGGCGTTAAAAGCAGCATTAAAGAAAAACACTGTCAATACTTACGTTTGCAAAGTCCGCGTAAACCCTTGGTAGCAAAATATCCTGTAATATCTTATAACCGTTTTCGGGTGAAGGGCGATTGCTTTATCTCTTTAAGAAAATGTCAAGATTCTGCAACAATTTCTTTTATTTCTTTAGGTTCAAAATAAAACTTGCCATCAGACCATATTTAATTAACGAATGATATCACTGTCCTCAGCTCACAGTTCAGACAACCCAGTACACACACAAGGCAGCCAGGAATGTACTTAAGTCCAACCCAAATTATCACGCGATTTACGGTCGTTACTCTGCTACAATATACAAGTTTCACATTCGGTCCTTTTTCTAATAATTAAACTGCTCAGCAAATATTACATGGACGAATATGAAGAATGCCACGCACAATTTTACGAAGGTCGGAAGCTGACAGGCGGTTCTCTTTCAAACGAAACAATCCAAAAACTTCCAAACTTCACAAAAGTGTCCGTAAATTCAACCTCTATTAAGACCACACAATCTGGACGCGAGAAGTCACTTATTTCTTCATTTTACACATAATAAAAACGGAAGCGTTCAACATGACCTGAACGTCCGATAACTGCCTAACGACTCCTCCGAATGAGGCACCTTCCACAGCCCATAACTACCTGCAGTGCGCGGGAAATGCTTACCTCTGACTGTTTGTTCAAAATGAGCAGCCACTCAAAACAATCCTTCGAGTTCCTTTTCGCCCTAAAACTGTCTTACACCAACCAACATTCACAGATGCTTTTACGTCATTTCATCACGCAAATATTAATAAAATGTTTAACACAATCAAACGAAAAGAAAACTAATCTTGAAATAACTTTAGAAAACTTTTTACTGTACAAACAACTATTCTGGCTGCCTTCATACAAAAGCAAGTACCCTTGGAGATACGTCATCAGCACGGTGGGGAATTACATTTTTCACTGCAACTTGCTTGCTTAACACTTTCCTATGACATAGTTACGTAATGTTTTACATGAGATAATACTGAATTTTTTCGTATGTCCCACATACACACTCACTCATTCCTATTTACTCACGGAACAACACATTAAATAAATACTAATCTTTCCTGCATTTTATATTACGAAAAATGAAAAGTAGTTAACATTTTAATTATGAAACTCTAAATAAATTGTTCTGCCATTTTGTGACCTTCAGTAATGATTCAAAATGATACTAAAAGACAAACTGTTATGAATCCTAACTGACTTTAATCTTACAAGTGTCGGTTTGAGGTGTTTTAGGTAATTTTCTCTAACTCTGAAAGTATGACAGATAGAAAGCTGAAATTTTTACAAAATCTTCTTTTAAATAACAAAGGGCAGTATATTGACTTTTAACTAAACTGAATAATATTTAATATAGTTTATTTAGATTCCTAGGAGCTTGAATATTCTGTCGCTCGAATTGACACAGGTACCACTTCCCACGGCTAGGCTACAAGAGGCTAAGATACAAGAGGCTGTTTCTATCACAGCCAACGGCTCCAAAGCTACGAGCCGTACTGCAAAGCAGCTTACTGCAATAAAATGCTATTGCGTATTGACTCGCGTCGCTACAACAGGAACCTTTAAGGCAAGGAAACGGGGAGCAACCACACATGTAGGCACAGTAGTATTCATCAGACAACACGAGTCAAGGAATGTGCGCCACCATTTTTTCATTAGGGAATTTAATGCAAAGTAAACAGCATATGAAACAAACGTTAAAACTAAATGTTTCATTAAGATGGTGATTGTTTCGTTCAGTTGTTTAAATTAGTTTATCGCACCGTTAGTACTCCACACTTTCACCAATTTCACCACTGACGAATTAAACATCATTATAGTAGGCGCTCAAAATGCCTTCTTCCTGCGTCGCAACATTCGTGACGACTGCGTGTAGTTGACTGCTACACTCGCACAACGATACCGGACGTGGAGCGAACAATCTCACGCTGCATGTACCAGGTGTGGAAGTGTCAAACCGGAATTAGGTTGCAATAATTACATGTCTGTGGCTTGAAACTGATAAACAATATTTTATTCAAAATAATCTCCATTGCTATTTAATCATTTCTCCAACCTCTCCGGCAGGCTATGAATGAGACGCGTTTTTTTTTAAAATATATATAAAGGTGAGAGCGCTTCCACGCTTGCACAAGCATGGTGATCAACTCAAAAGGTCTACTGTCAACTGTGCATTGTGAGTAATTATAATCTAGGAGATCGCAGGAGCGGGGAACTGCGATGTTATCCGTACATCTGGGTAGGGTTACCACTTGATACGGGCGCATCTGGGTGATAGAAGTGGTCGAAAAAGCTTGACAGAATCAAGCTTGAAAGAATAGCAGTTTTTAAGGGCAGAGGTAAAAAAGTACTAAGGCAAGTGCCAAGGGAAAAAAACCTCTGCGACAGTGTCAGGTTGGGTAGTAAGGGCAGTAGCGGTTTCTTGCTATCTGCGACAGATCGTGCAAGGTAAGGCTATGTTAGTGGTTGGGTATCATGCATCAATACCATAGAGCAATGCCAGATTGTCATAGAATGATCAGTCCTCTCGAGGATGATGATGATGTTGTTTGGTTTGTGGGGCGCTCAACTGCGTGGTTATCAGCGTCCGTACAATTTCCAAACCTTTGCTCAGTCCAATTTCGCCACTTTCCTGGATGATGATGAAATGATAAGGACAACACAAACACCCAGTCATCTCGAGGCAGGTGAAAATCCCTGACCCCGCCGGGAATCGAACCCGGGACCCCGTGCTCGGGAAGCGAGAACGCTACCGCGAGACCACCTCTCGAGGAGGTGAGTGCTGCTGCTGCTGGCGCCGATGTCATCTCCTCGCCCAGCTGCTGCTGCTGCTGCTACTCCTCCTATGTTGCTGCGTGTTCCGGTTGCTGCAGCTGGGCTCGTGTGTATTCTCCTGGGCCTGCTGCAGTGGCTTCGTCCCTGTAACAAGGAAATTAGTGCGGCAACTCGCGCTTTGCCATGACGCCCTCTTCTGCGCCGTGTCGTCAGCGACTTGGCACAGCTTCATCAGGCTGGTTGCTGCACAGCGCCAGTCTGCCGCCATTCAGCGTCGTCCTCCTCTACTGCATGGCGCAGCTCTGCCGCATTTGAGCCTCGAGGAGCTCCGCTTGTTCGGTGAGCTGCGCCGCTTCAGCTTCGGAGACGTGAGCGCCGCCTTCTCGCTTAGTCGCGATAAAGGCTGCCTGTTTGGATTCTCGGCCTCTTGCGGGGGCCGCCCCCGCGGCGGTCGGCGTCGCTGCCGATGCTGCCGGAACGGCGGTTGTCTTCTTTGTACCCCACACCTGCGGTGCTGCTGGGGCAGTCGCTGGGACAGGCACGCGAACGTCCTTCTGCGAGGTCGCAGGAGTGTTCGCAGGTTTGGCAGCACAGAGGCCTTGGGCGAAGACTGCACGCAGTTGCTCAAGGCCTCTTCCATCACTGCAGCCACGGCGGCTGCGAAGGCAGCCCTCTCTGCCGCCATAACGGCTTTGAGGGCTGCAGTGGCCTCCTTCACGGCGGTTTCCGGGTGGTCGTCCCCGCCCCAGGCAGGTGGAGCTGCTACTGCGTCGTCCTTCAGCTGCGCTGGCCTGGTCTGGGCCCTACATCGTTTCCGACGTCGTCTTCTCTTCTTCCGCTGCGTCGGTGCGGCCGCAGCCGCCTCGCCCCCTTCGGCACGTTTGCGGCTTGAGAAAGCCGGGCAACCGCGCCAGCTGGCGACGTGCGGGCTGCCACACCGGACACAACTCGGCAGAACGTTACTGCCCCGGGCGCAGGCGCGGCTGTCGTGCTCGCCTGAGCACTTGACGCACCGCGCCGCGTTGTGGCAATACTTCGCGACATGGCCCTCGCCCTGGCACCTGAAGCACTGGGGCTGGGGGTCCATGGTCGGGAGAGCTTCTGTCGTAACCGGGAAGCCCAGCAGCTTCCGCAAGTCGAAGATGTCGCACCCGCCGCCGGCTGTTTGCACGGTCACGGCACAGAGCGGCGCCCTCTTCCTGTTGGTCCGGTTGTGCAACACTGAGGTTGCATTACTGAACCCGGCTGGCAGCAACCCCTCCCGGACCGCTGCCTCGTCACAGCACCAAGGCAGCCCCCTGAGGACTGCCTTGGTCGTCTTCATCCTTCCAACGGAAGGTGCCTTCCCACGCGCCAGCGGCGCGTCGACTATGTGGTCGGCTACTGCGACCTTGGTCGCCCTGTGGTCGGCCACGTTTGCGACCCGCACGCAGACCAGCGAGTCTGTATCGACAGACTCGTAGACCACCTCGTTTTTAGCGCAATTCGTCATAGTGTCGAACAGCGCTGTCCACCCGCCTTTGCACTTGACGTACAAAGGGGGGACAGGCCGCGACTCGTCTTCTCGGGGCTTCCTTGCCTGGTCGGCACACTCAGTGAGTTGCACAACCGAAGCATCCTTCGTAGCACCAGGTTTCCTCTGCGCGTACTTCTTTCCCACGCTGCGGGGCGCAGAACACGACAATCTGCAGGCGTTGTGAAAACAACACACGGCAATTTGCTTCCCGCGGCGCCCACAGCACGGAAACCTCTTCACAAGCTGTCTACGGCCGAGTATGCGTAGCGCGAAACGCCAGAGATGCGCTCGCCTCGCTAGCTCAGGCCGAAGTGCCGACGCCAAAAAAAAAAAAAAAAAAAAAAACAGATTTTCAAAGCGAACGAGTCAGCGAACCATTTTCGTACATTTCCATGCGAATTCAAGCATTGTTCAGCGAAAGGGTGTTCCAGTGATGCAAATAGATGATAATCGAACGGAGCCAAATCTGGAGAATATTCCGCATGCCCTAGTATTCCCCAACCGGACGCCTCGATCGTTTCACCGACCCGTTATGTTGTGATGGGGAGTTTTCATGGAGCAATATGACTTTGTATTACATTTTTCTATATTCCGGTCGTTTTTCACGTAATTCTCAATTTAAATCGATAATTTGCTGTTGGTAGAGATCAGTGTTAACGGTTTCACCAGGTTTTAGCAGTTCATAGTAGATGACACCCTTTTAATCCCAACAAACACACAGCATTGCCTTCTTTCCAAAGCGATTTGGTCTTGCAGTGGATGTCGATGATTTGCCTGGATTCACCCATGATTTACGACACTTAGGATCCATTTCTCATCACCTGTCGCTATTCGATGGAGAAACGACTTTCTTTTCTATCTGGCGAGCAGCATTTCACAAGTGGTCTTTCGAGTTGCTTTCTGTCTATCACTCATTTCCTGCGTAGCTCATTTTCCCACTTTCTGTACCTTAGCTTTCATCAGAGGATAAACGGTTTTCTGCGTCATATTCAATTGTTCCGCGAGTTCCTGTTGAGTTTGAGTATCATCTACATTCAATAAGGCCTGCAATTCGTTGTCTTCGAACTTTTTCAGTGGTTTCCCGCGCTCGTCGTTTCTCACGTCAAAATCGCCACTTTTGAGATTTCGAACCATTCGAAACACTATGTTTTCCCTACAGCATGTTCTCCGAAAGCTTCGACAAACATTCAATACGATTATGAAGCAGTTTTCTTCAAATAATAACAGAAAGCCAATGCTGTCCGCAAATCGTAGTTCGTAGGTACAAAACTCGACAGCTTTACGCGTTCGAAACAGATACCTATGTATGAAACTTTGGTTACTGCGTGGTGTTCTCGTGGTCGTGCGGTAGTGTTCTCGCTTCCCACGCCCGGGTTCCCGGGTTCGATTCCCGGCGGGGTCAGGGATTTTCTCTGCCTCGTGATGGCTGTGTGTTGTGTGCTGTCCTTAGGTTAGTTAGGTTTAAGTAGTTCTAAGTTCTAGGGGACTTATGACCACAGCAGTTGAGTCCCATAGTGCTCAGAGCCATTTGAACCATTTGAACTGCGTGGTGACATTCGTCGTCAACAGTTACAGAAAGTAAATGGCGCTGCAGACCCGGTCTCACGGGCCCTGCACCGACGGCTGTTGTTGTTGTTGTTGTTGTCTTCAGTCCTGAGACTGGTTTGATGCAGCTCTCCATGCTACTCTATCCTGTGTAAGCTTCTTCATCTCCCAGTACTTACTGCAACCTAAATCCTTCTGAATCTGCTTAGTGTATTCATCTCTTGGTCTCCGTCTACGATTTTTACCCTCCACGCTGCCCTCCAATGCTAAATTTGTGATCCCTTGATGCCTCAGAACATGTTCTACCAACCGGTCCCTTCTTCTAGTCAAGTTGTGCCACAAACTCCTCTTCTCCCCAATTCTATTCAATACCTCCTCATTAGTTATGTGATCTACCCATCTAATCTTCAGCATTCTTCTGTAGCACCACATTTCGAAAGCTTCTATTATCTTCTTGTCCAAACTATTTATCGTCCATGTTTCACTTCCATACATGGCTACACTCCATACAAATACTTTCAGAAACGACTTCCTGACACTTAAATCTGTACTCGATGTTAACAAATTCCTCTTCTTCAGAAACGCCTTCCTTGCCATTGCCAGTCTACATTTTATATCTTCTCTACTTCGAGAATCATCAGTTATTTTGCTCCCCAAATAGCAAAACGCCTTTACTACTTTAAGTGTGTCATTTCCTAATCTAATACCCTCAGCATCACCCGACTTAGTTCGACTACATTCCATTATCCTCGTTTTGCTTTTGTTGATGTTCATCTTATACCCTCCTTTCAAGACACTGTCCATTCCGCTCAACTGCTCTTCCAAGTCCTTTGCAGTCTCTGACAGAATTACAATGTCATCGGCGTACCTCAACGTTTTTATTTCTTCTCCATGTACTTAGCACCCTCTAAAGGGAAATTCCGGATTCATGTTGCTACACCTGGTAGCTTCGCTTCTAGGTCTTCTACTGACTGCACCGGGGTTCCATACGCCGTTTTCTCCAGACACACTCACAGGAAGAAGTCCAACAGGTTGAGGTCAGGTAACCGAGGCGGCCACGTTAAAGGGCCACTTCGATCAATCCTGCGATCCATAAACATCCGTCAGATCTTCGCTGTAGCAGCTCGACTGTAGTTGGTGGTTGTGCCATCGTGCTAGAACCACACACGTAGACGGACTGCGGGTGGCACCTCTTCCAGTAATTGCGGCAGCACTTCCCAGATAAACATTTGTAGCTGTCGCCAGATAATCGATCGGGCAAGCTTGTAGGGACCATTGAAATAATTGTGGACCATGGCAGCCCATACGTTGATGGTAAAGTTTTCCTGATGACCTGGTTTGTGGTTGATATGGGTATTTTGCCTCTATCCACACATGGTAATTGTGGGTGTTGAAAAATACTGTCACGGGTGCAAGAGACGTGGCCATCTAACGTCCAGACTACCATCTGGTACTTTGTGAGATGTTGTGCAAGCGGTCTGCTCGCCTACAACACGGATGGGAAAATACCGTTTAGCGAGCGTGGTCGCTCGCAGATGCCCGCAAGGCCTGAACAAGGCTCTCCCCCACTCTACCAGCCAGCAGTAACCCCACCATCTACTTGCCTAGCCACGCACGTCACTGCACCGCGGAGCCACTCGGTCCGTTTACTTCCCGTCGTTTCTATTGTCTCTGTAGACATCGCGGTTCGGTGTTTGTGATAAAACAGAACTAGTGGCCGGGAAATGGCTGAGGAGGAGTTAAAATAGTGGAAAAGAAAGTCCCTTGAACCCATACTCGTTAATCTATGGTGGGAAGAAGAGTACTTTTTTGTTGGAACGCAAAGCGGACGCAAGTGTTCGAATTGCAATGCAATATTGTTTTCACGGAAGAAGTGCAATGTAAAACGACATTATCAACTGCTTCACGAGAAGGAAATAGTCGGTTTGAATAATGAAGAAAGAAAAGGCAAACTTATCGAACTGAAGTAGAAATGGATGTGTGTGATGTCCTTAGGTTAATTAGGTTTAAGTTGTTCTAAGTTCTAGGTGACTGATGACCTTAGTAGTTAAGTCCCATAGTGCTCAGAACCATTTGAACCATTTTTTTGAAGTAGAAAAAGGAGAAAGACGTACGTATACATGTAAATAATTACGACACTCATTCACATTATTACTGTTATTAATAATATATTATGTGCATTTTCCGTCGCTTTTATCTTCTTCTGTACGTATTTACAGGAAGAAAACCTCATCATCTACAACGATGCAGCGATGACAGTAAGTTATCACGTAGCTCTTACAATAGCTAAAACAGTACGGCCCTTCAGCGATAGAGAATTTGTGAAAGAATGCTTTGTTGCTGCAGCAACAATTTTGTGCCCAGCAAGTCTTCCTGTTTTTGAAACCGTTACTCTTTCACGGAGAACGTTTTGCATGCTCATTGAAGAAATGTCACACGATGTGGAAGCTCAATTGAGGAACCCGATCAATGATTTGGTTTTCTTTTCATTAGCATTGGACGAAAGCACTGATGTATGTGATGTTGCTCAACTTTCAGTCTGTTTGCGAGGAGATGATGCTCAGTTACATGTGATTAAGGAACCCCTCAATTTAGTGCCATTGCATTACACAACAACGGCCGACGATTTATTTTCGTGCGTTGCACATATAATAGAGAAATACGAGCTATGTTGGGAAAACTTTCATCGATTGAAACAGATCAGGCTCCTGCAATGATTGGTCTAAGTCTGTTGTCATTGCTTTGATACGAAAAAAGTTGAAAGCCGTCGGTGTCTAGCAGGAAGTACCAACAATACATTGAGTTCTTCACTGTGTTAATTTGTTAGCAAAATGAGCCAAACTAGTGGGCGTCATGGACGTGGCCATAGAGATAGTTAATGTTCTCAGATTGCACGGTTAGGACACACAATTCAAATCGTTCCTGCCAGATCTCGAGTGTGAATACGGCGATGTTCCATATTTTTGTGAAGTATGCTGGTTGTTTCGAGGTGTTGTTTTAGAACGACTTTTTAATTTACATAAAGATGTACGGTTATTCATGAATGCGAAAGGAAAACCGGTTAAAGAATTGGATGACGCACAGTGGATTTTAGACCTTGAGTTTCTAACTGACGTAGCCAAGCATCTGAACAGCTTGAAAGGTAGAATTAATGTAAGTAGCGAAGTGTTTGTCACTATTTTGGCATTCAAGAGACAACTGCTTTTGTGTGCGAAGCAACTGTCAGAAATGTCGTGTGTACACTTCCCGAGCGTTGCACCAGTTATTAGTGAAAACAATTTGGAACAGGAGAGGCTCAAAGAACATTTTGATGGGTTTGTAACGGTACTACAGTCTCTCGAAGGCATGTTTGGCAGTAGATTTAAGGACTTAAATCGACTGGCATGCGATGTCAACCTTTTTGCGACTCCTTTTGCAGCTAACTTTGAAAATGTGCCTTCTGAATTTCAGTTGAAATTCAATGACTTTCAGTGCAATCGTGTGCTGAAAGAGAAGTTTCGCACTGCAGAAACCTTGCAAAGCTTCTACAAATATTTCCGATATGAGCAGTTCGCATTGTTATTTAAAATAGCTGCTCGTGTGTATAGTTTTTTTTATTTTTAACAACATAATGTAACTGACAAATTTGAAGCTTAGGAGTAGTCTTACTGAAGTTCATCTCACTTGTGCTGTGTGCCTAATGACCAGTCATTGCACCAAAAATATCGAGATGCTAGTTCAAATGGTTCAAATGGCTCTGAGCACTATGGGACTTAACTGCTATGGTCATCAGTCCCCTAGAACTTAGAACTACTTAAACCTAACCAACCTAAGGACATCACACACATCCATGCCCGAGGCAGGATTCGAACCTGCGACCGTAGCAGTCGTGCGGTTCCGGACTGAGCGCCTAGAACCGCGAGACCACCGCGGCCGGCAGATGTTAGTTCTAAATCATTGTAGAAACATCCATGATCATATAAATTAATGCCTATGTACTACTCTTACATAGTACCGCTTCTCTGAACTACTCACGTCTGTGTTAATATAACCTAACATTTGCAATACAAGTGTGTTGCTTCGTTAATCTTTTACGTCTGTATCCTGTTTGTGACTATGAAAGTAGAATGTGTTACAATGATTCGAAACTGTGTTTCATCCGTACATGACCAGCCATTGCATGACACAGGATGCACAAACTTCGGGTAAGCGCGTTTTACACTGGCGTCCCACACACGCATGTTGTGCCACATATGATCGGCCTCCCTATAACCGTGTACCGGTGCCGAGTTCACGGACGCCACACACGTGTGAAACGACCTCGGACGTACAAGCATTCCACCTGCACTACGCCCATTAGCATGTTCATACTAGAGATGGGCAAAACTGTTCTTTTCAGAGATTGGATCAGAACTGTTCACTCCCTGAAATGAATTAGCTCTTTTTCATGACTCACCACTCATTTACAGTAGAAAATAAATGGAAGGCACATTGCCCTTTAAACTTGGTTTATTCCAGTACTATACCTGTATTTTGATCTTGAACACAGATAATGAGTAAGAATTTTGTATTGTTTATTGAAATTTCCACTATATGACAAAGTTTTTGATTATTGATTTATTTTGCACTATCGTGGTTTTTTGGGTGATCGGAAAATTTCGTAACTTGAGATTTACATTAGCAATATATTTGGCTATAATGTATTAAAATTTCATTAACCTCATACAAATACATCGCAAGCCATATATTTTTAAAGTGAACGTTTCCTTCCGAAGACGCCTAAAATCGCAAAATATAAATTTGACTGTAAAACGAAAGTGCTGCATATAGCCTTACACAGAATAAAACAAGGAAAATATTGGTGTATCACATTTTGCGATACATTCATCGGTTCGCTCGTAATTAAAGCGTAAATTCGAGTGTCCATAATAAAAATCCTATAGTAAGAGGAGTCATCAGGAACCTAATCTAATCAGTTTAAACAAATAAAAATAAAATAAAAACAATTGATGTATACATAACATAATAATGTAATATACATAGCGGTATTACTACGAAGAACAATATCCAGTAGGGACGAACTCCGATGCAGAGGCGCTGAGTCGAGTAGGTCGAGCCACGAGCTGTATTACTGCGTGAGCTGAGACCGCAGCGACCAGAGTGACACCTGAGTCGCTTTGCTCAACGCTCTGGCTAGAGTCAAGACGGTGGGGTGAGCGTTGAACGGGCGAGTTCCGAGGGTGGGGGGGAGCGGTGAACTCACCCGCTCCGAGATAAATCGTCCGTTCCCTTGCGAGCAGGTTGTTGCAAGTAGTTCCTATGTTATCCGCTAGGTGGCTCTGTCCTGTTGCTCGCATCAGCTGCCCAGAGGGCAGGACGTGCGACTGAAACGATCGCCGACAGAATGCGACACTGCACGCGGCAGACGACGCACAGAGACAGCATGGCATATGTGAAACACAAAATCCAATGGAGCACTGCACAATGCAGGCAGCCAAGGTAGAAGCAGGGCAGAGGCCGGCGCTGGCTGTGTTGTGTGGCATGCACTGTGCTCTGACCAGCAGAGGCGCTGCTGATATGCTCCGTCTCTCTCTCTCTCTCTCTCTCTCTCTCTCTCTCTCTGCCATGGGAAACGTTTGGAGCTACCGTTCTTTTTTTCTGAATCACTGATTGTTCACTCCTTTGAAAGATTCAACTCTATAAATTAGTTCAAGAGCGGATCCCCCATCTCTAGTTCATACTCAGCTGTGTGCGCGAAGCGCTCACACAGTGGCACGGATTCTCCCCCCCCCCTCACCCCCCGCCCCCCCCCCCTGCCGTAAGCATACCCAAGCGACCAGACACATCGCTCAGCTCTGCTACCCGCACTACGTGCCCTCACAGTTGCTGAGTGTTGCCCTCGTAGCTCACGGTGCCCACGGGCAACCATGCGGCCATCTTTCGTGCCCACCCCTAGCCTAAAACGTCATGCCTGCTGCCGGAGGAGAGGCCTAGTGGCAATCGCCGGCGCCTGTAACTTCGATGCACTGTAGCGTCGTTGCAAAGCTTTTCCGGGAACGGGTTCCTATCCGCATATTGTTCCTCAAGACACTTCCTACATTCCTTCAAAGTTTGTCGGTTCTGAAACACGCTGTATATATTCGTGTTCAGCGCTATTACGGTTTCACCGGGCATCAGCTCCGTGGATACTCTTAAATGGATATTTACTTACACGGGCAGTGCACCGTTTCACGTCAAAGCAGCAGATCTTACCAGTTGATGCAATTCAACTGTCTTAGCTTAAAGGCATTAGCTACCAAGCTTATTTCGTTTACCCGTTGCACTCGTGCAAGGAAGAATGCCATGGACCTGCCGATGTCATAGTTACGTCGGAACTGGTCCAGCATTTTATACTTTTATGTCCAACATTTCTGGACGCAACATGAAAGATGAGCGTGTACGACTGATCATCTGAATCTCGTCCATGGAAATTACCTAATGACGGTACAGTGAAGCCATCGTTATGGTCTTCATTCATTCTCCCATTTTTGCCTGAAAAGATATTAATTCGAGTGTGACGATATAAAGCGCCAGATAGGTGTCATGTAAAGAAATCCGTAATGTTTTACTGTGTAGAGTGACCATACAAGTACCATGTTAAACGAGGACAATAATAGCAGTATGTAATTGGACAATCCTTGCCATAGATTGACGATTAAATGTACAAAACCATTTTACAAATTGTGTGTCCCATTAGACTTAAAACGTTGCCTACTTCTTCCTTATCTCACTCGTGTTTAACATTCTGATACGCACAAGGATAAATAGCTTCATTGTCTTGCTATTTTTACTCTGTTCTGTTTGTCTTTTGTGCATTGCTCTGTTGTCTTTTCTTTCGCATGTTGCTTAATTCCTATAACTGCTATGCCACAATCGCCTGCTGCGCTGCCTGCAGTTGATCTAAATTAGTTTATTCACTTTCAGAGTAAACAAATGGCGCCATTGTTTGGAGTGTTGAAATGCTTCCTGTCGGCGCAGATGAGTGCACACAAGACGCCGGATCCAAAGGCAGTGCTACCGCCTGCATCGCCTACTATCTGCTCCCAAAAAAAAAAAAAAAAATGGTTCAAATGGCTCTGAGCACTATGGGACCTAACATCTAAGGTCATAAGTCCCCTAGAACTTAGAACTACTTAAACCTAACTAACCTAAGGACATCACACAACACCCAGTCATGACGAGGCAGAGAAAATCCCTGACCCAGCCGGGAATCGAACCCGGAAACCCGGACGCGGGAAGCGAGAACGCTACCGCACGACCACGAGCTGCTGTCTATCTGCTCCCATTTCGTGAGTTTCACGAAGAAAAGGAAGACTGGACAAAGTGCCTCACACAGTTCAAGGCACACATTGCAACTCATCACATACAAAATACTGACCAGTATTCTTTTTCATGGCTATGGAGGGAGTGACTATTGACTTTGCACGAAATTACATCCCACATCCTACCATGAAGTAATCCGACATGAGGAACTATTACAGACGCTTACAAATTATTATGAGGACAGGGTACAAGCTGCAGCTGACCGTTACGAATTCTTTGGGTTGTCTAAGCAATAAGGATACGCATAACGTCAGTGGGTGACTTAAATTGGCACGACCTCACAAGAAAGTGTAAACTGTATGACTGTGGCAAATATTACAATGATACCATGGTTTTTGATGCCATCATGCACAGTGTAGCTGACTCTCGAATTCGGGAATAGGTTCTTAAATATGCAGACCCTTCCTGCAACAGGTTCTGCAGATTCTAGATTATCAATATTTCCGTGAAAGTGTCGCTGACAGTTTTGACGTAGCGCATGTTTCTTCTGCATGTAGCCGTGGCAAACAGTCCTCGCCATCGGTTCGTAAAAATCGACCCGGCCGGCCACAACTACAGCGCTAGCATAAACATGTGTCGCATTCGGTGGTGGTGGTGGTGGTTAGTGTTTAACGTCCCGTCGACAACGAGGTCATTAGAGACGGAGCGCAAGCTCGGGTTAGGGAAGGATTGGGAAGGAAATCGGCCGTGCCCTTTCGAAGGAGCCATCCCGGCATTTGCCTGAAACGATTTAGGGAAATCACGGAAAACCTAAATCAGAATGGCTCGCATTCGGCACAAGTTGCGAAGACATCTTCTCCCTGTTATATGGCACATAATCAGTGAACTGGTTCTTCGCGTGGAGCGAATTGCTTTTTCTTTTGGGGCAAATGACAGTTCTGCAAGTTTCGCAGGAGAGTTTCTGTGAAGTTTGGAAAGTAGGAGCCGAGGTACTGCCGGAAATAAATCTGTGAGGACGTGCCGTGAGTCGTGCTCGGGTAATTGTACTAAAATACGATTAACCCACAGAACTTTACATACGTAAATCTATTGAGAAACCTTTCCAAAATAATATTTATTATAGAGTTAACCCACTAAGTGAAACCCCAAAGCTTTGCCTCTTCCACTTCCAAGGCAATTTGAATTTTAATGAGATCTGATGACTATGCACCAAAATTTGTGCGACCAATAATTGCAAATGAACTCTATCTAGTACAAGAGAAACCCATGCAAAATATTACAATAACACGTTTAAGTAACCAATAGAAATTTTCCCCCAAATCTTACGTACAAACAGTTCATGTCTCTGTCTCACATAAATACAGGAATTGATTATGTTCGGCACACCTCCACGCACCAAAAGACGTGCGGCCAAATGTTGAAACTCTCCTTGCACTAAGTTGTGCCTCCGTACGTCCTATATATATCTTGAATTCACCAAATCACCACTTGCACAAAAGAGAAACAACCCCCGTGCTCCCCAAATTGTTAAACCTACACATGAAAATACATTTACATACATACTTTTATTAAACAACATGTTACGTTCTTTTCTTACGAGTTATATCCACGTCAACGTTTCCTCTTGTAACATTTATCCCGCCAGTGTGAGTATCTTCTGAATTCCTCTTTTTCCGCTTTCTCACTTCCTCTAATTCAAGACATTGTTCCTCGGTCACCAACGGAGGCCTGAGTATAGGGGAAATATTTGTAACTACCGCTGGAACATCCTCCATTATTTCGAGAGACGCACACTTTCTTTCTGCATCAACATCATTCATTTCACTTGCAGGCTGCAAACTCTTCAAATCTTAAACACGGTTGCGAAACAGCAATTGTGTAAAACTGAAGAGGTTGAAAAATCAGCCAACCACCCTCAGATAAAGGGTAATAAACATCTATTTGCAACTGGTTAACTGATTTTTCAACCTCTGCGGCGGCCGCTGTGGCCGAGCGGTTCTAGGCCTTCAGTCTGGAACCGTGCGACTGCTATGGTTGCAGATTCGAATCCTGCCTCGGGCATGGATGTGTGTGAAGTTTTTATGTTAGTTAGGTTGAAGTAGTTCTAAATTCTAGGGGACTGATGACCTCAGACGTTAAGTCCCATAGTGCTCAGAGCCATTTGAACCATTTGCCATTCAATCTCTGCAAATTTTTAACTTCATTCCTCTCGAAACACTGCTCCCTCAAAAGATTATTTTAAGCGTCCCTTCATTTTTCTCCCATATTTATGATACATGTTATAATTTCAGGCCAACAGCCTCGCCGCAGTGGTAACACCGGTTCCCGTCAGTTCACCGAAGTTAAGCGCTGTCCGGCTGGGCTAGCACTTGGATGGATGACCACCCGGTCTGCCGAGCGCTGTTGGCAAGCACTATTGACCACATGCCCACCATATCCGCGTCCAGTGACGCCTGTGGGTTGAGGATGGCACGGCAACCGGTCGGTACCGTTGGGCTTTCCAAAGCCTGTTCGGACGGAGTTTAGTTTAGTATTATAATTTCAGAACAATCCTCAATCTCATTACCCATTCCTAGATTCTCCTGACCGACCGCCAACTCCTTTCTCTTATCACACTGGTAAGCATCAAATATACTGCTCATTTCCTCCAAATAACGATATCAGTAACTGCAACGTTCTTACAATTAACTATGTGACTTAAAAATTCGTCTCTCTTAAACAAATCCTCACATACTTCCGCCGGAACGCTAGAATCTTTATCGCAGTTAACTCCATTAACATCCACCGATAACTCACAAGCTTCTTCACTTAAAACATATATTACATCCGTCGATGCATCATAGAAATCACCACCAATAACTCCGTCAACTTCCTCCGATACACTTAAATCGCCGCTACTGCATCATACCACATCAGAATTCACAGTACACTCGAATTCCACAAAATACAGATCTAATACTTTCTCGTTTACATTTTCTTCTCTAACACATTCTACCGACATTTTGGGTTCTCACCTACTGTCTAATACTTTACTTTCACATTAATATTTCTCTTTTCACTTACAATTCATGCTTTCGTCAAGAGTTATTGATTCACTTCTATCAACATAAATAAATACACAAATTTCTTCCTCCGAGATATCTAAATCAGTAGCTTCAACCTTCGCAATTTCAGCACCTGAAACATTGCCTTTGCGTCTTCCTAACCGTAAATTGCCCATATCCACCGACACATAAAAAATTCATCAACAGCTTATAAGCGATAATGTCCATTACAGAGAGTGTATTGGAACCGATATTGAGATCATTATCTCATTACATCACTGTCTGTACTGCTGCACCTTCTGAACTCTGCATGGTGAGCTTGTACCGTCCTACCTTGCAGGCCGTAGGTTCAACACCAAATTCCTAAAACACTCCCAGAGCGCCCTTGCGCGACTGTGGTAGGAAGACAGATCACAACCAGTCTCACACATGTTAGAAGCTCGCGAAACTATAGCCATGCCTCCATCACAAATACCTTTACCAGATGAAAATACATCTTCGCCACCTTCATTTACTTCCTCCCATTCAAAATCATCTGCAATACTTTCACTTACATTACTATAATTGTTGCTACTGACTAGTGCCTCTTTAGAAATCGTCATACATTCCACCTCCATCAAATTCGTATCCACCTCAACCTCTCTTTTGATCACAAAATCTTTCAACATACATAATTCACTTCCCCTTACAAAATGAATTTTGCAGCGCCATGCCCTTGTTATTAAATTCCTCTAATCTTTTTACAACCTTTCTTGAAAAATCTTTACGTTGCGCTGTTTATGATCATCTCCAATTTTATTCTTAATAACCTCCGTTCCCAACACTCATAGCTTCTTTGCCGAATCTTCAACACCCATAGAATTTTTAAAATAACGTGCCCTTTTCAAAGTTCTGATTTCAAACATGGTCTGTTTAGGAGCTAATTCTGAAATCACTTTTGCTTTGCTCCACTCCAAAATTAGAACACGAAACTACTATCAAACGCAACGCTTAGCTTTGCCTCTTGCAACATTCCTATCACGAAAACGTCTTTACAAGCAGCAAGAATATCATCTGGATGGTATTTCCCATCATTTCCAAAACACTTTGTCGTTCCTGAATTACCCCATGGAACAACCATCAGAATAGTAGCCTGATTCGCTGCTAATGCATTCAGTACTGCCTGTACTTCTTTAATCCGCTGTTCTCGCTGTAAAACTTCACTATTAATCTCTGCTTCAACCTGTTGCCTATTTTTCACCACCCCTTTTTCACACTCTGCCACTCTACCAGACAAATTGTTATCAGAATCAGCGGTTACTTCCTCAAATGCATTTTGCCTCAGCACACAATTCTTTACCTCGTCACTCAGTTCGTAATGCACTTTTTCCAACTTGTCTCCAAAAAAATTTTCCACTCTGTCGACTCTGGGGTTAACCATGCCAACCTCTTCATAAATTTTGCTTACATCTATCATTATAGCTTCTAATTTTGAATGTATCATCCCTTCTTTGTTGGATTTAATTTTCTTCACTTCAGCTTTTACGATTTCTGTTAAAATTGTTTGTTCTTATTGAACCTATATTTTTACCCAATACCCCTATCACAGTGTTCAAATTTGTCAGAATTTCCCTTAACCACGCCACTGAATCATCCGCAATTTCATCTCTCTTCTGTAATTTCGGACCATCTTTTCTACTAATGTCGTCACTAACAAGGTAACTATCGCCACGGTCAGATTCTGAACTACCTGGCCCACTAATATTATCTGCACCATACATGCTAGGTAATTGCTTAACCGTTGGATGCCCCATTACTGATGGTAACCCTTCGGAATAATACATATTAACCCTTTACTCACGAGGTGTGGTGTCCCAAACCGCGCGAAAATTTTCGAACTAGCTCTCCAAGTCTGGTTGTGGTGGAATGCCTCTATACTCCCCCTACTCTCCTTAAATTGCCAAGCCCACGATGTTTTGTTGTCGGTTTCTTTATCGCCTTCTGTGTTTATTGTTGACACGTGTTATTGGTAGATGTTGGGGTCTCCGAGACCGCACCTGGTGAACTGCGCACTTGTTTTCTTCCGTACGGTACCGTATAGCTCAAAATATGTTGGCACGAACGTGTCATTTTTAAATTTCTTGTGTTTGATGAAATTTTTAGTCGGTCTATACTGGAAGGTGTCAGTGATATACACTACTGGCCATTAAAATTGCTACACCATGACACCACGAAGATGACGTGTTACAGACGCGAAATTTAACCGACAGGAAGAAGATGCTGTGATACGCAAATGATTATATTTTCAGAGCATTCAAACAAGGTTGGCTCCGGTGGCGACACCTACAACGTGCTGACACGAGTAAAGCTTCCAACGGTTTTCTCATACACAAACAGCAGTTGACCGGCGTTACCTGGTGAAACGCTGTTGTGATGCCTCGTGTAAGGAGGAGAAAAGCGTACTATCATGTTCCCGACTTTGATATAGGTCGGACTGTAGCCTAACCCCACTGTGTTTTATCGTATCGCGACATTTGCTGCTCGCGTTGGTCAAGATCCTATCAGCAGAATATGGACTCGGTGGGTTCAGGAACGCCGTGCTGGATCCCAACGGCCTCGTATCACTAGCAGTCGAGATGACAGGCATCTTAGCCGCATGGCTGTAACGGATCGTGCAGCCACGTCTCGTTCCCTGAGTCAACTGCTGGGGACGTTTGCAAGACAACAACCATCTGCACGAACAGTTCGACGACGTTTGCAGCAGCATGGACTATCAGCTCGGAGACCGTGGCTGCGATTACCCTTGACGCTGCATCACAGACAGGAGTGCCTGCGATGGTGTACTCGACGACGAACCTGGGTGCACGAATGGCAAAATGTCATTTTTTTGGATGAATCAAGCTTCTCTTTACAGCATCATGGTGGTCGCATCCGTGTTTGGCGACATCGCGCTGAACGCAAATTGGGAGCGTGTATTCGTCATCGCCAAACTGGCGTAACACCCGACGTGATGGTATGGGTTGCCATTGGTTACACGTCTCGGTCACCTCTTGTTCGCATTGACGGCACTTAGAACAGTGGACGTTACATATCAGATGTGTTATGACCCGTGGCTCTACCCTTCATTCGATCCCTGCGGAACCCTCCATTTCTGCAGGATAACGCACGACCACATGTTGCACGTCGTGTGCGGGCCTTTCTGGATACAGAAAATGTTCGACTGCTGCCCTGGCTAGCACATTCTTCACCTCTCTCACCAATTGAAAACGTCTGGTCGATGGTGGCCGAGCAACTCGCTCGTCACAACACGCCAGTCACTACTCTTGATGAAGTGTGGTATCGTGGTATCGTGTTGAAGCTGCATGGGCAGGTACAGCACGCCGTCCAAGCTGTGTTTGACTCAATGCCCAGGCGCATCATGGCCGTTATTACGGCCAGAGGTGGTTGTTCTGGGTACTGGTTTCCCACGATCTTTGCACCCAAATTGCGTGAAGTTGTTATCACATGTCAGTTCTAGTATAATATATTTGCCCAATAAATACCCGTTTATCATCTGCATTTCCTCTAGGTGTAGCACTTTTAATGGCCAGTAGTGTATATCAAGAAATAAACGAAAAAGACGATTTCACATTAGCCAGTGTTCACAGTTCTGCTATCGAACAAAAGTGTCATTCAGAGGAAGAACGTCAGGAAAGTTGTGATGGGGATTTTTCAGAATGTAAAAGTCAGTACTCTAACAGTCTATTTATGTGTACTATTTAAAAGAACCGCACAAAATTAAGTGCTTTTGTGTGATAAATAGTAAAATGCTGCAGGCTTAGTTTAGTGCAAAAAAATAAACTAGAAGCACTTAAACAACACTTAAATAACTGTAAAAATAAATTTGGTATAGCATAAATTAAAAATTTCAAATGATTCTTGGCTTAAATCTTGGTTTAAACATAGGGGTCCCAGAGAAACCACCTCGTGGTGTACATATACAGAGAAGTCACCTCGCGAGTTAAGGGTTAAGGCTATCGGCGGCAGTCCTTTTTTTATCGTTAATGCTGGCTGCTTCTGCTGTACTGCTGCTGCCTGAAGTGTCGATGTTGAAGAGCTCCAAGTCGCCACTAGTTTTCCGCGTTGTCGTGGCCGCCATTGAGCAACGCCGACGTCGAGGTCATCGCTGCAGCTGGCCTCTGCAGACTCGAATTCAGCACGCTTATGAGTCGGCTTCTTCTCTTCCACGAAGTTCCGTGCCTAACTACACCACACCTACCTTTTGATACCAATTCTTACGGACGCAGCAGGTGCAAAATCTTATGCTTTGAGCACCCATGCAAAGTCCCAACCATGCAGCTGATTTGGGACCTGTATCACAGAATACTGTAAAGTGTTAGAACGACAATTGTAATTATGAAGGGATTAGATTCACATCCCAGACGCGAAAACCCAATTGTGTCCTTGCCGTGGTTTATTGCTTGTGTAGTTACTCTTCTAAATGGCATACCATACAAGCGAACCAGTTGCGACTTTGCCTGATAATGCACATAGCTTAGATACTTGGGTTTTTAAACGCTCTGTTTTAAAAGAATAGCTTGATGTAGTCATATGGTTGAGCCACCCACGTCTGCTAATTAGCTGCTAATAATAGTTGTGATCCTGCAGTCAAATAATCTGTGTACTGACTATAACTGCGTGTTAAGAAAATACACAGAAACACAAAATATGACTTAAATGAATAATTTAATAACGAGGGCTCTATTCTCAAGTCAGTAATTCGTGTAGACGGCAGAGCATTTTTTTGAGTAATGTTTACTCAAGAAAGGACATCTCAAGCAAAATGGAAGTTGTTCTACGATATTCAGTTGAAACACAGACAGTAAATACCAATTATCAAATGCACTTAAGTTACGATGAGAGCGTTGCAAGAATGACAGCAATATCCCCAAGCTAAATAGTCATCAAAGACTCGCAAAAATTAAGTCCATTTCGGGATCACAATACATGAACATTCACCACCTCAAGACAGTTCAACATGATGATTCATAAGTAAACAGATGTGATGCGAATAACAGTAGCTCCAACTCTCTCTATTTTCACATCTGTAAAACAAACGGAATAAGTTGGAGTCCTGATCTGAAGCACATTCAGAACTCTCGAAATACTAAGTCAACTCAGAAGTTAAAGAATGGTAGAGGCCGTTCACTGCCCTGAATCAAACATCTCCATGATGGAATACCACTTGTCATCCGAGGAACGTCTGTCTCCTTGGCAGGTCTGCTCCTTCCAGAACTAGACTAAAAGTGCCCAGAATCACTCCCTTGAGCTCTTTACTCGAAAACTCCCAGTCACCACTTAACTCCATTGGCAGAAGGCCATCCCCACCGAGCTTACATCGCCCTTAAGTTCTATAGAAATGATTCGATTGGAGTTGGCCATTTCCCAGACGAAACTAATACTTTACAACAATACTTAAATAAATAAATGTTATAAATCTTCTGTCATATGCAGATAATTTACAATAATTATAAATAAAGGTTTATCCATAACTAAATATGCCTGTATACTTTCGCAATTGCGGTTAAGCGACAGTGAATTGCTGTTAAAAGATTATTTAAACAATTATTTATGCATTCCTGACAGAAGTATCTTTTGGTTGTCTTTTGGATTGGTGTCTGTTCATATGCCACTACCCGCTTTCAGATTAGCACCGTTTTTGAATAGCTCTTGGAATCTACATTTAAATAAAGTTACTGCCAAAATAATAAACTGTCCATAAAATAAGAAACACAAAAAGGACAAAATTTCTGTGTTTCTTTTCTGTGTAAATGTGGAGAATACGATGTTCTGACAAACATTTGCATAATGAAAAAATAAAATAATTCATAAATCAAAAAATCAGAAAATAAATTAGATACAGATATTTAGCTTGCAGGTATGAGAGCTATAATGCAATTCTGCACGCTGAAATCGCATGAAGCATTTAAAAGTTGTCAGTTAAGAGGTCCATTGCATATATGTTTATTTTCTGCGAAATATTGAACTCTTTAGCCTTAAAGATATTGAAGAATTGTTGTCTCGTTAGATATGTCTCATTTTTCTGGGATGGTCGATGTATTCGGATTTGCATAAATATGTGATTGTAAATTATTATGGACTCTCAGAGATTTGTAAGAAGCCGTCTTTCTGTTCATCTCAAACTCCGCAATTGGTGAGAGTATAGGCAGCGCTCTTAAGCGATCGATGCATCAACCAAATTCCTAAACCAGGATACTGCGGCTTCCGTCCAAATGCTCCATGTCTCATCCCCGGCTCAGGCCGACAAGCGTTCAGCCATACTTCAAATTCCTCTTACCTCATAGCAGTTCTAGGTGGCTGATTACGTCTCTTACATGCGTGTAATGTTACACTCCTGAAGAACACGTTAGCAATCTTCGCAATCTGTTTCTTATGTTGTCTGTAGCTGGTCTCAAATGTAACAGAGACGGACGTGTTTTTTTTTTCCAGGTTGGATTTGAGTGCTTTGGACGTGCTATCAGCCAGAGTGTTCACCCATTGCTACCACATTTGTTTGCTATCCGTGACCTTCCACCCGCACGCAATGCGTGGGAGTTTCAAGCTTTGTAAGGGAAGCTATCGATTACAACTGATTTGTTCCTAACGCCGCTCAAATCGCGGCTACCTTGCATCGCTTGCACAGGAAGAATGGTCCATTTGTTTGGGTGTAAGAGTGTCAGTATGCTTTCTGGAAGTTGAAAGATGCTTTGCTTAGTGTTCGATGCCTTTTTCGATTTGATCTAGCTGAACGTGTGGTTCTGGCTGTGGATGCTTCCTTTTACAGCATCGGTATAGTTTTGTCGCATAAATTTGGTTCTGTTGACAGGTCGATAGCATTTGCTTCAAAGTTCTTGAACAAGGCTCAACGCGGTTACTCGCAAACTGAAAAAGAAGCATTACGCCATTGTCTGTGGTCTCACTAAGTTTAACCAGTATCTTTCCGACAGAATATTTTACTTGGTCACTGTCCATAAACCTCTACAATCTTTTTTTCGGCGCTTCTCAGTCAGTCCCAACTCGCACAGCGCAAAAGTCGCCACAGTGGCTCCTATTCTGTCGAATTATTGATATAAGATTGTCAGTTCTAAGATTGGCAATGCAGATGATCTTTCTCACCAACCTGTTGCTTCAGATTCCACACTCAGTGAGTCCTCTGCTTCTTGTTGCTGCATTGACCCACAAGAGAGACGGTTTGCATAGATTTACACTTAATCATCGCAAAATATCACAGGCCATAGCAGTGGATTCTGATCTGCAGTTTCCGTTGTACTACATGCTAACTGGTTGGCCGCATTCTGCCAGGTAGATAAATAGCTCTGTGGTTCGCCAATATTTTGCCTGTTGGCAAGCCCTTGGAATTCGCCAAGGTGTCATTTTGAATCACACCGACAGCGGCAAGTCCTGTGTTGTGGTCCTCCAGGCTCTCTGGTCTCATGTGCTTAGTTTGCTACACCAGAGTCACAGGGGCGCAGTAAGCACCAAGCAATTGGCGTGACGTCATTGCACCTGGCACAGTCTAAATGCAGTAAATGAACAGTTGTCTTCTCAGTGCGAGGCCTGTGCTGAACATCAGTCAGCCCCGCCTCATCAGTTGTTTGAATGGCCCAAGCCTTACGCACCTTGACACTTGGGTCCTTACTGGAATAAGCGTTGGCTCACCGTCATTGACATTTTAGAAAATGTCCATTCGTGGTGCCTAATGCACTCTACTATGGCTTTTTTCCACAATCCGGCCCTTTTCGTCGACCTTTTGCCTCGAGGGACTGTTTGGAGGGCTTGTAACTGACAATGGACCTCTACTTGTTGCTGCTACGTTTGAACAGTTTTGAACTGCTTCCCGCACCCTAGTACTTGCGATCCAATGGCGAAGCTGAACTCTTTGTGTGAACATTTAAGCAACAGATGGACAAACACACGGAATCAAACTCTACATATACATCTACATCGTACTTCGGAAACCACCTAATGGTGTGTGGTGGCGAGTACTTTCAGTACCACTATCTGATCCCCCCAATCCTGTTCCACTCACGAGTAGTGCGTGTGAAGAATGATTGTCGGTAATCCTATGTATTGGCCCTAATTTCTCGAATTTACTCCTCGTGGTCAATACGCGGGTTGGATGTGGGGGGAGGTAATATGTTGTCCGACTCCTCCTGAAAAGCCCTGTTCCAAAATTTCAGCAGTAAATTTCTCTGTCATGCCCAACGCCACTCTTGTAAGATCTGCCAGTGGAGCTTGTTTATCATGTTTATCATGTCCTTAACGCTCTCTCGCCAGCTAAACGATCCCGTGACGAAACGCGGCGCTCTTCGTTGGATCTTCTCTATATCCTCTATCAGTTCTATCTGATAGGAATCCCAGATAAACGAACATACTCAAGAATCGGGCGAGCAAGCGCCTTATAAGCCACTTCGCTCGTGGTTGAGTTACCTTACCGTAACATTATTCCGTTGAATCTGAGTCTCGTGTCTGCTTATCCCACCATCTGTTTTATAATTTCATTCCACGTAGGGTCGTTCTGGATAGTTACGCCTAGATATTTTACGGTAGACGCTGTCTCCAGTTGTTTGTCATCAGATGTGTAGTTGTACAGTACTGGATTTCTTTTCCTATGTATGTGAAATATGTTACATTTATTTACGTTCAGGGTCAACTGCCAGAGCCTGCACCAATCATCAATTCTCAGCAGGTCCTCCTGCAAATTTTTACTATCTTCTGGCGTTGCTACTTTGGTATAGACAACTGCATCATCTGCCAATAACTTTAAAGAACATCCGACGCTTTCTACTAGATCATTTATGTATATTGTAAGCAGCAACGGCCCTACCACACTTCCCTGTGGTACTCCGGATATTACCTTTACATCTGTTGATTTAGTCCCGTTAAGAGTGACGTGCTCAGTCTTATCTGCAAGAAAGTCTTGAATCCAATCGCAGGCCTGCTCCGATACTCCGTAAGCTCGTATTTTTTTTCATTAAATGGCAACGCAGGATAGCGTCAAATCCTTACTGAAATCAAGGAACACGGCATCAACCTGAGCTCCGTTGTCTACTGCGCTGTGGCTCTCTGTTGCTGTTCTTGTCTACCTATCACTCCCATCCATGTGACGGACTATCTCCAGCAGAATTGCTACATGGACAGCGCCACCGCACGTTGCTTCAGGTGCTGCACTCGCCACACCAGGCGGCGCCTACTCCGCCCAGACAGCCAAGGCATCAAACAAACGATTCAGTCTACGGTTATGTGGCAGACAGAGACACTGTTAGTGAGGCACCCTTGTACAAAAAATTGGAAGTTCGATGTTACTCCTGCAGGGATTGAGAAGATTGCTGAAACGCCATCAGAATCAAAATCCACAATGTGAACTGCGTCATCCTACGACTGGTAATGGGCTTTCAGATTCTGTGCCTGCCTGGGCGCAGCAGCCCTCTCTGCATACGGTCCCATGGGTCCCTCACCGTCGGTGCCGGTACCTGAGCCAATGAAGTCGACGCCATCTCACGGCCGTCATAGTCACGACAGCCACCATCGTTTCGCGATGGATCCTCTTCCTGGCGGCTCTCCCACGTGCCGTCTAGGGTCCCTTTAGAGTCATCGAGATGCCTCTGTGTTCGTTTCCTTCTCCGCCTCTTGCTGTGGGTGTGCTCCCTCTGTCCAGTTTTTCGGTTGGTGTATCCAGGCAGGCTCATGGCGTAGGCCAGGGCGAGAATGGGAGCTCGGCATCATCCTCAGTTTCGACTCTCGTGTCCTCAATATCACCGACATCTAGCCCTCCCTTCCCTGTCGTCATTTTTTCATGTACGCTACACGACAATGATGACGAGATTGGGGATGGGGGGGGGGGGGGAGAATGTGGTGTCACGTTCCGATACCATCCTGTGTGCGTCATAGCAACAGAATTGCAAGTTTCCATCTGACGCCAACAGCAGTAGCGCGAGATCTGACGGACCCACTGGTATGCTCCCACTGAGCCGTACCTCCAGTAGCTCTGCACACTGAGCGCCCTTTGTCGTCGGAAAATATAATGGCCACTGGTAGCGACTCAGCCCACTCATATTCTGAGACACATCACAACATTACGCAACGCTGACGCCGCCTAGTCGCGGCACCGTCATCTTTGTTTATGCTTTAGTCCAGAGAGACTTTTCCAGGTTGACACTGACAGCAGGACTCCATTTCGTGCCGCATTATTTGTAACGAGTCTTCATAAGCATGGAGAAATACACGTTACATAAATTGTATGCTTATTGTGTTGTCGTGTTCGCCAGTCATTTCCGCTCCTGTCCAGCTTTCCTACGACGACGCGCCACTCGTTAGCCCACCTCTCCTTACCACTGTGTACGAAATAGTGCACAACACTCAAAACCGTTTGGTCCATGGTCCAATGTAAATCGGTTCCTTATAGTTGTTAGTTGAATCTGCCGCAGCAGTGACTGCGCAGATGTCGCTCATACGGCAGCAATAAGATCAGTGTCGGAATATTTCAGAAGTGCCTCACATGTAACCAGTGAAAAGTACATACATCCATTGTTTTCAGTACAATATTTCTCAGTGGTTTTGCTTACGTTTCCTCATGTTGTTATGAGTATTTACCAATGCATATTGCATTAGACTCTTCACGACCACATGATACACCAATATTATACATTATTGTTCGACGTCAGCACTTACATATTTTGCTGTAATTTTCCTACCACACTTATGAGAACTTCTTTGACCCGCCAGATTAGCCGAGAGCGTTAGTGCGCTGCTTCCTGGACTTGGGTAAGAGCGCCGGCCCGGGATCGAATCCATCCAGCGGATTAACGATGAAGGCCGGGGTCCCGGCCAGCCTGGATGTGGTTTTTAGTAGGTTTTCCACATCCCACTAGGTGAATACCGGGCTGGTCCCCACGTCCCACCTCAGTTACACGACGCGCAGGCATCTGAACACGTTCGCGCTATTCCACGCATTACACTAGACGTAGACAGCTGGGGTACACTAATTCCATCCCAGGGCGTACTGGCTGGCGCCAGGAAGGGCAACTGGCCAACCCTTAAAATTAACCTTGCCAAATCCATTCCTAACGATGCCGAACCTGCGGAACCGCGGGATAAGGCACAAGCGAAGGCGAAAACTTATGAGAACTTTTCGTACTGTAGTTTATCATGTGTATATGTTGTATTCAGTGGCCCACCTATTCTAAGTACTTGCTTCCAAATAGATTGAAGAACATTTAACGGTCTTAATTTCATATATATGGGGAACCTACAACACATATATTGAAGTACCTAGCTTGCTTCACTGACTTTTGAGTATGTGATCGCGTTCAAGGACATGTTCTGTCCACAGCTTCGGTGAACATGTCAACTGCATATTGCAAACAGGACTTTGACGACAGTTAGGGATGAGGTTTACTACGCCACTTTTAATGGAGCCAGAGGGAGAAACTTTCCTAGGGCGCTGGGTGCAGTTTAGTCTGGAACAGTGAGGAAAAGTTGTGTTTCGTAGGAAATGAATAAGCGTGCAAACACATAAGGATTCAATTAAACAGCAATTTATTTTCCCAATCATTGAATCTTATTCACAAAAGTGCGTTAAAACCGCACATACTTTTGAAAATCAGTAAGTGCACCCTACAACTATTTATGTTAGGCCCTTCTAGCAGGTCCCAGTTTCTGGATTCTATTTTCCGCTTTCGTGGACGAGCGCTCTGATTGCAAGTCTTTCAGACAACACTAAGTCAAATACCTTAACAACAATTGGACTCAAGTGCGAGACAGGAAGTGTTAACCCTAGAAAAACCAAGCACGGGCAAAAATTGCCTTATATGTTTTTGGGTCTTTTTCTATTTGTGTGTTGACTTATAATACACTATGCTGTGCGTTTCTATGGTTAAATTTTTATAATTCAAAGTACAAAATAGGAGTTTTACGCCCAAGGGCACATTTTTCCCGGGGTTGGTACTCCATGCGACCATAATTCTTATTATCTTCCCTACAACCACCACGCATGGGCCAAATTTGCCCGTACGATTTTCTTTCTTTTATTCAGTTGGCAACCTCGAACATGAGTTTTACAGTGGTTTGTTGAGCTTCTAATTGTAGAGTGTCACTTTCATTGTTGATTTTAGACTTGCCATTATTACTATTACCAGTTTGTCACAGTAGAGCGACGCCCTTATTGTAAAGTAGAGTTTGTAAGATGAATTATAGAGGCTTGAACGACGCAGAAGTTCTTGCAGAACTGTTATTAGACGACGAATTATCAAATTTGAGTGATTTTGAATCAGATCATGCAGAAGTAGAAAAGGATTCCCGTGAAGAAGCGGAGGACAATGAAGAAGAAACAAACCATGCAGGTAACGCTCGAAACAAATACGTCACAATTCTGACAGAAACAATTCTTGCAGAAGCTCCGAGACACACTAAAAGGGATTTTGGTCACATAGTCCGTGAACGTCAAGGAATAACCAGTGCGGGGAACGTAACAAGCATATGTGAATCATTAAAAAAAATTTTCACTCATGAATTAGTATGGAAAATACTTGACCATACAAATGAAGAATCTGAAAGAGAAAACGTATCTCCCATTAGCGATTCTGAAATATATGCATTTATGGGAATTTTAATTCTAATGGGAGTTTACCAGGACACAAATATTTCCTTATCTGATTTATGGCCAAATTTACTGGGAAGAGCGATTTATAGAGGAGCTATGGGTAAGACAAGAACATATCAGCTATTTAAAATTCTTCACTTTGACGATAAAGGCACAAGATCAGAAAGACGTGTATATGAAAAATTTTTTGCCGCTGCGTGAAGTATTGAATGGAATATTACCATGGTACTTCATAAGTGGACCTTACAATACAATTGATGATACGTTGTGTCTTTTCAGAGGTCGTTGTCCTTTCAAAGTTGTCCTCTACCTGGAAAATATGGAATATTAGTCAGAATGCTTTGTAGTGCTACCGAACGATACGTAATAAAAATGGAAGTGTATGCTGGAAAAGACAGTAGGCCTGCCAGTGAACGAGGTCCTCTTGAGATTGTGAAGAGACTGGTGGAGCCAATAAAGGATACAGGCTACAATGTCACAACTGAACGCTTCTGCACTTCTGTTGAGTTGGCGGACATTCTCTATCAAGACTACAAACTTACCTTGGTTGGGGCACTCAAATCAAACAGAAAACATGTACCGCAGGAACTTAAGACGACAGCAGGCAGAGAGCTGTATTCCTCCAAATTCGCATTCACAGACCCATCTTCTAAGAAGCCGCCAGTAACAATTGTCTCTTACATCACAGAGGAAAAAACAAACAAAACTCTGTTGATGTGGTCTACACAACATCGTAACACAGGATTAGAAGTTGATACACCAAAAAAGAAAACACACATAAACCTGTACTATAATTCCACTAAGGGAGGAGTGGATGTCGTAGATCAAATGGTTAGGACATGCTCTACAAAAAGAGGTACGAGAAGATGGCCACTATCAATGTTCTACAGCCTACTTGATATAGCTTCAGTTAACTCATACACACTGTTCAAGATGAATGCGGCTAAATGGAATGAAGGGAACCAAACACCAGAAAATTGTATCTCCATGAATTAAGCCACGAACCTTTGAAACCATACGTTGAAGAGCGAGCCGTGGATTTGAAAGGACTCCAGTTGCCTATTATTTTCGCGATGGGAGATATCGTAGGAAAGAAACTAGAGGTAAACAAAATTGCTGCAAATGAAGAACCAACTAGGAAATCAAGGTGCTACTTATGCTTGCAGAATGCAAGTAACCAGAGAGCAAGAGACAACATCAAGTTAACACGTGGAAGCTGTGGGCGCCATCTGTCTAAGACTCATTCAGAATCAACCATTTTGTGTGCAGGAGGTAAATGTCATCTGTAAGTGAAAATATTCTCTCCAAGTGAAAAGTGTTTTAAGAGAGTTTTCAGTGTACAATAACATGTATTTTGGCAAGTGTTTTCCTATCTGTTTTTGAAACTTTTCTGAATGAGAAAGCTGTATTATTCAGTTAATAGATCAAAGAGTGCATAGTAACTTTAGACAGCCATTGTATTCAATTACAAACCTTCTTATCTTGTTTACACAAACTTTCATTGAGCAAGTTTTAACCATTCTTGGTTGTTATATTCACCCTATGAGTGTTAAAAAATTAATCTTTCAATTATGTTGTCACTATTTCCTGTTAAACTGGTGTCTCAATGGAAACAGAATTACATAAAATAAATACACGTTACAACAAATTACAAGATTTACAACTTATTATAACACGGACAAAATTTGCCCTTGGTTGGTGCTCCGTGTAACCTAAAACACCTTGATGTTTCTAGAGTTTCTATTACTCGTTTCGACTTGCACTAGATAACAACTGCGAAACTGCGCTTCTTCCTCAGTATACTGTACTTTGACACATAGAAAATACCAGCTATTATTCGTTGCTCTTAGAGGAAGATTGAACAGTGCCTCTTGATCTTAAAGAGATAATTACTGTTGCTAGATATTTAACGGATGAGCAGATTCGAATGAGTACAGTCTTGTCGGCGACTTATTGCAGCAGCATCGAAGGATTACTACGTGGTGATTTCGCGACTGGGCAGTGGCACTGCCCCCGAAAACTGAACTGTGGTACAGACTGCTTCTGACTTATGACTCCTTCTGACTGTACTCGCTGTTACGTTTCAGTGCCTGTCTACATATCGTTTTTTCATGGCTCTTTAGTCTGTCTCCTGCCTTCGTTTTCACCTGACTGATTTCCTAATTTATTGAAGAAACGTTCAACCTCTGTCTAAATGATTCTCCAACACGGCATCCTTGTTACCACTATGGAGTTTGCCTCCACTTTGTGTCTTCTGTTGCCGCTATTGAATGCAGACGTGGTATCGCATCTGCAGTGATTGTGGGTGTGATCGCATCACTTTCGTTTCAGTGTGTTGATAGATATGCTCGCTTTACTTTCCGCCCGCCTTGCATATGCGTATCCTTCCATTAATAAATTTTGGCAGCTGTGGTATTTCTTACCGCTAAACTAATTAATGAGCATTTATACAGTGTGCTACTGCTTCCTTCAGATTTACTAAGACATCTGTTTTTACGTAATATTTCTTATAACTTAGTTACACGCTATCAATATTTTTTACTCCGAACAATTGCCACTACCAAAACAGCCTAGTTAATGTTAAGCCTAGTCATGTAGCTGTGGAATAGTGCGGGACTCATGTCTCACAGTCCACTTCCTTTTGCTGTTTATCAACCCGCTGCTTCACATTTTCCTATATTTTTGCTGCCAGCCTTAGCTATTCTAACCTGGTCACTGTATGTCTTAATACTAATTCAAATGGTACCTCCGATAAGTTTAGTTTTTCTCAGTTATTCACGATCGTTGGTTTCCACTGTGTCTTAGTGACGCAGGTCTGTATTACCGATATATAACTTTTCCAGTACACCTCCGATATATAACTTTTCCAGTTAGTTTCCCTGGAAGGCTGTTACTTAGACAAAACTGTCATATTTTCGTTACTCGCTCCAACGTATATCCATTCGTTATCGCTGAGATGTGTCCACAAACTTTTTGCTAAAGTGATAAACTTTGAGGCTCAGCTCTTTGGAACGTCCCTGCTCTGCAATAACTGGAATTACCACTCGTCTTAGTTAGATGTGGAGAACAGTACAAAGGTTTCAGCACATATCTTTGTGCCCTTAACATTCTCTTTATATTCTAAACGATATGCGGAGACCCTAGCATATAACTCATTAGAACTGTCTAATAGCAAATATTCTTTCCCTGGATGTATAGAAATGTATTAATCTGTAGCTCCTCTTGTTACTCTTGGAGGTGCCAAGTTTCGGTATAAATTGAACTTCTTATTCTGTACTAATGGAATGTTAATGACGTAGCGTAATATCTTATCTGACAATAACTAACAAAACCGAATATTTTCAGGAGCATGTGTCCGTATGCTTCCCACAGGGGTAGGGTAATCGTATATTTCTAAGATCGTTTAGGATTAACTTCAAATATTTTACCTTCAGTATCAAATTCATGATGTGCTGTGGTATCATCACTTTCATTTGACGCACAGGGGCACAAACTCCTCGTACTCAGTACTTAATTGTTTAAATAGTGAAGCTACTTGTTTCATCTGTTCACTGTTGGTAACTCTTTAGTACTGCATCCATCGTCGCTAGTGAAAATGTAATGAACCGTTCCAACTTATTCTTACCTTTCATTAATGTCTGCTGATTAATTGCTATATACACTCCTGGAAATGGAAAAAAGAACACATTGACACCGGTGTGTCAGACCAACCATACTTGCTCCGGACACTGCGAGAGCGCTGTACAAGCAATGATCACACGCACGGCACAGCGGACACACCAGGAACCGCGGTGTTGGCCGTCGAATGGCGCTAGCTGCGCAGCATTTGTGCACCGCCGCCGTCAGTGTCAGCCAGTTTGCCGTGGCATACGGAGCTCCATCGCAGTCTTTAACACTGGTAGCATGCCGCGACAGCGTGGACGTGAACCGTATGTGCAGTTGACGGACTTTGAGCGAGGGCGTATAGTGGGCATGCGGGAGGCCGGGTGGACGTACCGCCGAATTGCTCAACACGTGGGGCGTGAGGTCTCCACAGTACATCGATGTTGTCGCCAGTGGTCGGCGGAAGGTGCACGTGCCCGTCGACCTGGGACCGGACCGCAGCGACGCACGGATGCACGCCAAGACCGTAGGATCCTACGCAGTGCCGTAGGGGACCGCACCGCCACTTCCCAGCAAATTAGGGACACTGTTGCTCCTGGGGTATCGGCGAGGACCATTCGCAACCGTCTCCATGAAGCTGGGCTACGGTCCCGCACACCGTTAGGCCGTCTTCCGCTCACGCCCCAACATCGTGCAGCCCGCCTCCAGTGGTGTCGCGACAGGCGTGAATGGAGGGACGAATGGAGACGTGTCGTCTTCAGCGATGAGAGTCGCTTCTGCCTTGGTGCCAATGATGGTCGTATGCGTGTTTGGCGCCGTGCAGGTGAGCGCCACAATCAGGACTGCATACGACCGAGGCACACAGGGCCAACACCCGGCATCACGGTGTGGGGAGCGATCTCCTACACTGGCCGTACACCACTGGTGATCATCGAGGGGACACTGAATAGTGCACGGTACATCCAAACCGTCATCGAACCCATCGTTCTACCATTCCTAGACCGGCAAGGGAACTTGCTGTTCCAACAGGACAATGCACGTCCGCATGTATCCCGTGCCACCCAACGTGCTCTAGAAGGTGTAAGTCAACTACCCTGGCCAGCAAGATCTCCGGATCTGTCCCCCATTGAGCATGTTTGGGACTGGATGAAGCGTCGTCTCACGCGGTCTGCACGTCCAGCACGAACGCTGGTCCAACTGAGGCGCCAGGTGGAAATGGCATGGCAAGCCGTTCCACAGGACTACATCCAGCATCTCTACGATCGTCTCCATGGGAGAATAGCAGCCTGCATTGCTGCGAAAGGTGGATATACACTGTACTAGTGCCGACATTGTGCATGCTCTGTTGCCTGTGTCTATGTGCCTGTGGTTCTGTCAGTGTGATCATGTGATGTATCTGACCCCAGGAATGTGTCAATATAGTTTCCCCTTCCTGGGACAATGAATTCACGGTGTTCTTATTTCAATTTCCAGGAGTGTAGTTGAATGTGCTCTTCAGCCTATACAACACAGCTGTAATCTTGTTGCATGACTACCAACTTAGATACTTTAAAATGGTATATTTGGTTCTAGTGATACTTAATTTGCTCATTTTTTTTCTCTTCTATTGGACTGTCTTGTTTCCTTCTCGGGTCAAACAACAGATATTTTCATAGAGCGTTCTCAGGTACACGAATATCACAATTTTCAATGCTACTGTCTCCCCTCGACTTCTCTTGTTTTTTTATAATAGGCCTTCATCCGGCGTGAATGTGCTTTCATATGCTTATTTGTATGAAACTTAAGTGTAACATTGTGCTGGTCTACAAGAAGCACTTTGTATGGTCCTCGGGATTGTGCATCTACCTTCTTAGAACGACTCCTTCTAGCCGTCTCATCTCACAAGAGAAGCCTATGTTTTTTTCTAAATATTCTTGTATTCTCTGGCTCGTCATCGTGAGCTTATCGTATGTTCTACATATTCTTGTATTCTCTGGCTTGTAATAGTGAGCTTATTTCTTGTTCTAAATATTCTTGGATTCTCCGGCTTGTCATAGTGAGCCTTACGGCTTTTGTCCACCGCTTTCATCCTTCCTCGTGCTACTAGGTGAGCTTTTTTGCACTGTACTTCGCGAACTGATATGCATAATCTGCATAATTGTACCCAACAGTTCTTTCCTTTTTCTGCAGGGCTCCTGGAATGTTTACCTTTTCTTCCAAACGCTACCTCAAACAGTGTGTATCCAGTGCAACTACGTGATGTTATATTAAATACAAAAGTGCTGTTTGATATCCGTTGATCTTACTTTATATATTATTCTCTTACATAGCGTCTTAAATATTCCACCAGTCTCCTGTGTTTTCTCTTGAGCATCCCATTTATTTGTGGATGAGTCATTGTGGTGTGGATGTTCTGGACCGTAATAATTGACACATCCTTTTGAACGCTTTACTGTAAAAAAATTACCTCTGCTTGGATAACAGCACTAACGGAATTCCGTACCTTAACACGATACCTCCTACAAAATTTTGCACCGCTGTCTCATGGGCCTGCCTCTCGGATGGCACCGCTACCGTGAACTTACTCAAGCCATCCTGGAATGTCAACATGTGTTGATTGCCTGTAGTTGTACCTAACGGACCTACAATGTTAAAATTTCATTCCTCGAATAATGTTCTCACCACGTCTGTAATTAATAGTGGTATCTTTGTCTTGGTTCCCATGAAATTATTCATTTAGCCTTTGTAGCACTTCCTGCTTTATTCCTCTTTGTCTCTTTCCATGATCTTCCTTTGCTTACAATTCTTTATTTGATATAGATTTCTGTGTATCCCTTAAGATCCGCCTAACGGATTATCGTGCAGCCATTTGCTCTGTGCTGAGTTCCTCGTTTTCTTCCTCCTGTTCTTCATTTTCCCTAACCTCTCTTGTGTGGCTTACACTTTTCCTTACATCCTCTACATCGTTACATCACATTCCACCTAACGCATCTGCATTTGCTTTTATCTTTCTTGGTTACTACAGAACCTGAATTTTAGTAACATTGACGATGGATCTTTGACACCAGTAATTCATCCGTAACAAATTATATCATCAAAACACACTAAACACTTTGAGCCATGTAATCACTCTAGAGCAACATTCATTTGTCTGTGAAATGTGGTTTGTGGCTTCTTCAGCCTCTTTGGCATTCTTTTGTACTCATAATGTTGATAATTGCACAGAATGCTGCGTTTTCTTTATCTCCTGGTTCTGTTTACATGTGATAGTACCCATTGACCAAATCTGAAATGGTGAAATACTTGGCTTTCCTCTGCTGTTCACTGTCTCACTCATGCTGAGGATGGGAAAGGTTTCCCTCCTGAAGTTTCGTTGAACTTTCAATGTCTGTTACGAACCTACAAATTCACTATTCCATTTGCGTCTCGTTTTATGTGTACTAGTAATACAGGTGCATTCCATAGATCCTGGCTTTCTGCAATTAATTCCTTTGTAACCTTTTTGTCGATTAGCTTCTGTAATACCACCCTTCGTGCCTCTGATCCTTTATATGAACGTACTTTCACATTCTTTACCTAGCGCTGAGTCGATATGGGGAGTATTTGCTTAACAGAAAATACATGGATGTAATTCATCACCTTATGCACTACACAGTGTCACGTTATGCAGTACATAGTTTTTCCAATTTATAACGCTTTTCTTTATTCAAATTATCGGTTCAGAAGGCGTCTATAACTCGGGTGATGTGATATCCGCACTTCTCCATACCGTTTATTTCCTCTTGTAGTGTTCGCAATGGTGTCACTTGTTTTATCGGTTTGCCTAATCCTTTCGCTATACTAAGATCACATATGCCCTCGTTTGTATTTGTACAAGGTGTCAGCTAGTCAAGAAATGTTTTAATTGAAAAATTTTATTTAAAAGGCCCGAGCGAAGTCCTCACAAGTCACCAGAAGTGATCATAAAGTGAAATCTTTACGGATACTCCACAGTAGCACAAACAGAAAAGCGTCCAAAACATAACTAGACCCAGCAGAACAGTGTCCGTGTCGCCTATTAAGACGAACATCCGTCCCACGCTTAGTGAAGGAGGAAGTTTGGTTCTCAATTATCTATCTGTAGTTCGCAGTAGCAGCCCTCCGCCCCGTCATAGACCAACCTCTTTCATTTCATCACTAGCTATGTACTCGTTAAGTTGACTCTACGATATCACTGCTATACGAGGACCTACGAACGCAGTGGATCGGATTTCAGAGAACTCGCTTTCTCACATTTACTCGGTCACACAGGATAAATGTGGGAAAAATAGCGAGCTGTACAAGGGAAACTGAAGACACGAAGACGCTCTTGCCTTCTACACAGCTACGTGTTGCTATGACAGCGAAAGATAGTAAGAAGACTAAACGCTGCCAGTATGCCGAGGTACCAGTTGCACTTAACATTTATGAAACGAGTTCTATTGGTGCGCTTCAAACTTGTTTCTGGGGCGGACTGTGTATCTGGGATATGATCCGTTGGCAACTTGCCTGCACCGTAGACGACTGGATAACCCTTGTCTGGTCAGAGTGCCAACGAAACCATGGACCCAAGTTGTCAACATGGCATTTTGCAAACTGGTGGTGACTCCATAATGGTGTGGGTTGTGTTAAAATGGAATGGGCTAGATCCTCTGGTCCATTTGAATCGATCATTGACCATTTACAGCCATTCATGGATTTCATGTTCCCAAACAACGACAAATTTTTATTGAAGACAATACGCCATGTCACAGGGCGAGATTTGTTCACGACTGCTTTGGAGAACGTTGTAGACAATTCGAGCGATTGACATTGACTGCCCAGATCGTCCGATATTAATGCCATCGAATATTTATGGGAAACAATCGAGAAGTCAATTCGTGAACAAAATAATGCACCGGTAGCACTTTCCCAATTATGGACGGCTGCAGAGGCACACGACTTTACGTTTCGGCAGTGGACTTCCAACGACTTGTTGCTCCATGCCACGTCGAGTTGCCGCACCACGACGGACAGATGGCGGTCCAACAAGATATTAAGGGGCTCCGGAAAGGCTCAAAATCATAAAAAGTTCAATTTTTACTTTTTTGCGTTTTCTGAATCTGAAGACTATTACCTTTTAATAGATATATAATTTATTCAATTCCGAAGACTACAACTATTTTTAAATTTTTTTTGAAATGTGTGCTACATGGGCGTGACCCACTGTGGCGCTGTTAAACTGCTGTCAAATGGTGTTATTATTAACGTCCGTGTTCATCAGGTACATTTTAGTGATGTGAGATAAAGTATGTGTTGTGGCTAACCTATTTTCAGAGACTTAGTAGCACCTGAACTGTTGAAAAAGTGTATTCACGAAAAAACTCAAAACCCCAATGAAAGTGTAAATAGTGTTATATGGTCGAGAATCCCCAAGACTGTATTTGTTGGAATAGAAACACTTCACTTTGGTGTGTATGATGCTGTTGCGACTTTCAATGATGGCAACATTGTAAGGTGCAAGGTATTTAGAAATATGGGAATGAAGATAGGTTCTAACATGGTACGAGCGATGCTTGCTTTAGACAAGGAACGCCTTCGGGCTGCAGACAGGGCTGTAAAGAGTCTAGAAATACAAGCAAGAGTAAACAGGAGGAGGAACAAGATGAAGCTGGAGGAGGAGTTTGCAGAGGATGAAGATAATCCATCCTATGGACCTGGAATGCACGAAAAAGTTAATCCAACTTTGTCGCTCGATTCCCAAAACTTTTATTTTCTCATACTAATTACATGTTTTCTAAGAATCTTCCAAAGATATTTGTTTCAAACTTTCAGTAAATGTTACACAGTACCTTCTGCATAATTTAACACAGCCTTTTTCCAAAAAACTGTATATTTTTGAATATATAAATAAAAAATTGCAAAAAATGTTGTGAATTTTCATTGCAATTGAAAAAAAAATCATCTTTAATAACTGAACTAAAATTTTGTAAAGAGTTAGGTTGTAGCCCATATTCCAATAAATAATCGGTAAAAAGTTCAACTTCCTACCTCAAATACTTTGTGAGGAAAGATGTAATTTATAACCGTTATTTTAACACTGCAAGTATAGGGCGTTCCGGAGCCCCTTAAAAGGTATCTCATGACTTATGTCACCTCAGCGTATAGTGGGACGCCAATTCCATAGTCCGGCTACTGATACTCCCCGACCAATAGTGCGGGCTGACAGCAAATGTTGCACTGAGTCCAGTATTTGTTCCCGGACGGCAGGCATAGACTTGAAGGTGATAGAATGTGCTTGGTGCACAATACAGCAAAGTATGGCTATCCTAAACTGTGGTGATTAAACGTGGTCGACCAGAACCTTGGCACAGCTCTGTCACAGAGGACTGCTACTCTAATCATTTACATACCCGCCGATAGTGTGTACTTTTATGAAGTTACATTGACCTCAGCCACATATTCCGGGCGCCTCAATTTTTGTGTCAGGCTGTGTATAGGGGATCGTAAATCACATTTTTTTTTTTCGGAATCGATTTCCTTATTATTGCCTGTTTGCGCTTTATACCCTTTCTACTTCCGTCATTCTCAGTAGTTTTGCATAACAAACAGCAAAGCCCATCTAGTAGTTTTAGAGCTTACTTTCCTAATTTAATTACTTAAGCATTACCTGATTTAACACAATTAAATTCCATTGCCCATTGTAGATTACCTTGTATTCTTCTTTCAAGATGCTATCAATTCCGCTAAACTGCTTTTTCAAGTCCTTTGACGTCTCTGAGATAATTACAATGTCACAGGCACACCTTAAAGTTTTAATTTAACCTCCCTGAACTTTAATACCCTTTCCCGTTTCCTCCATGGTTTCCTCCACAGCTTGCTTCGTCTACGTACTGAATAAAATCAAGACTTGGCTACAACTTTGTAACATTTCTTTCTTAAATACAGTTTACCTTTCATGTACTTCAACCGTTATAATTGGAGTCTGATTGTCGTACAACTTGTACACAACTTGTAGCTCATTTTATTTTACCCCACCTATCTACAGAATTTCAGAGAGTACGGTGTATTTCATTCAACATCGTCCAGATCTGAATCTTAGCAATTCCGAAGGATCGTCGTCGATAGACAGAGTTATGCAGATTTTTACAGCATCTTGCCCTGCCTGCTTTGCAATTGCACTTTGTCACATTTATAAAAAAAAATACTTACTATGTCGTCTCAGCGTAGCGTAAATTTTGGTTCCTTCTTAAAATTTTCGTAAGTTTAAATTTTCTCCACCATTTAAAATTGTGAATCAGCTTACAATTCTTTCCTGTATTAGTTTGAAATAACTTTGTGGATGGGTAGTCTTCTTCTTTTATGTATGAGTCACTATTGAGCAAGATTAGTTTTGCTTTCTCTCCTTTCTTTTTTTCCACATTTCTGTCGTCATTTATCGACATTTCTGTCGTCTTTGTTCTGTCCAAGTGGCTCCAGTCTTCTTTTTGTGTTTCTCTTGGAAACTTTTGCAGTCCTGTAGTTTCTTTCTAAGTGGCAGTCGCCCCTCAATATCTTGGGGAGTAATGTGAGGTTCGTCTATATTTGTCCTCACTTCTTTGCACGATGTGTTATCCATTTTCAATTTACTAAAGTAAGTGAGCAGTCCTTTCCGCAATCTTCTGGGGTTGATCCTTTCGATTTCGCCGCAGAATGCAATTCTTCTTTCCCTAATAATGTCTGTAATTTGTTCAATATGTGTATGCAGTTCGATATTATAAGTCGTTTGTATTGTGTTTGCTCTATAACTGGGCACATAAATTTGCCGAAGTATTTTTCTTCCTGTGTTTTCCAGTAGCTCCAGCATCATCTTTTTGTTCAAAGTTAAACATGCTGTTACACAAAGTGCTTCCAGGAGAATTACTGTACATAAATTCGTGAGTTTACCACCACTGATGGAAATAGATTTGTCATTACATACGTCCATGGTGAGGAAGCATGCTGTTTTCATCTTATCAGCTCTTGCTTTAATGTGTTATTTCACCGAAGTACCTTGTTCAGTTATTTCTCCTAGATACTTGAACTTGTTAGTTTTTTCAGTTTTACCATATTTCGTTTTCCTTATGTTTGGGGCTGCCTTAGTTTTTGTAATAAATTTGGTGTCCTCTAAGGAAATCTGTCTGCCGACTTGGACAGAATTAAAGAGCAGCAGGGAGAGACCATCCCCTTGCCTCGCTCTAGTAGACATGTAGTAGCATTTTTTCATTATTTTACTCATACACATAGCATAGGTGGTAAGAGTAGTAGTAGTAGTAGCGGTCTTTGTTGTTGTTTTATTCACCTGTATATCAGTTTTACATGGGTAACGGGTACGTTATGTATTTCATACAGGAGCTTCTACGTTGTTACAAGTCTAGTTTGACAAATATGAGACGGGTAGTGGACCGTGGCGTTATAGTAGCAAACCTCCCCGGTATTTGTGTGAAGTAAATGAGATACACGATGGAGAACTTAAATGAGGATGGCCGGGTGGAAATTAGAGCCTAATTTCTACCGAATACGATGTCAGACCGTTCAAATCAGAGCAGCATCTTCAGGTTTATCCCTAATGTGCAATACTGCCTTGCATATAAATTCTTGCAAATAAATTATTTTATAACACAGAAACTAGTGCTACACTTTTCATTCAGTTATCAACATAAGTCCCCTGCACGCAGTACACCTTCACATCATCAGTTAGAAGAAGGGCTGCGAGAATGATGTTTGCTTTTCTTGGAAATCGCTATCGCCCATTTCCTTGTTTTAGAATTAAGGCCGCATTTGTCGATAATGTGTACGATGTTTAAATCGTAAAGCGGTTACCTTTCCAGTTTTTTTCTATCGAGAAGTTCTGGTATGAGGTTTCACACAAAATAAAAAATGTAAAAATAATTAATAACATTACAATAAAAAAGTGTCGTGAAACGAATCGGTTACTTTACTAATAATTACTTGTGTCACATTTAGCAAGCCTCTAGCATGTATTATCTAAGTATTCAATTACATTATATTATTTATTAATTAATGGGTACATTTTATGCTCTTTTAAAGTTTGATTTAGTTGTATATTTGATACTGTTAAGCAGTTTATTGTAAAATATTATTCAGTTATAAAAACTGAGTATTTTCTTTATTTTTTCATGGTAAACGTAAGTTCTATCCAGATCTTGTTCTATAGTCAGGTATCGAGATATCTCTGCAGTAATGATCAAGTATATAACTGACTGTAAATTGTAGTCACATGGTGCAGTTAAAACCCCCAATGTTTTGAATGGATCCATATCCAGAAAAGAATTCAATACGTAATAATCGTATGTACGATTGAATAATGTGGTGTCACCGCCAGACACCACACTTGCTAGGTGGTAACCTTTAAATCGGCCGCGGTCCGCTAGTATACGACGGACCCGCGTGTCGCCACTGTCAGTGATTGCAGACCGAGCGCCGCCACACGGCAGGTCTAGAGACACTTCCTAGCACTCGCCCCAGTTGTACAGCCGACTTTACTAGCGAAGCTACACTGACAAATATGCTCTCATTTGCCGAGACGATAGTTAGCATAGCCTTCAGCTACGTCATTTGCTACGACCTAGCAAGGCGCCATTACCAGTGTATATTGAGATTGCACTTATGTATCATCAAGAGCGATGTACAACAATTATGGATTAAAGTTAAGTATTCCAGAAGCTATGTACTATTTTTGGCTACTATAATTCCTTGTCATTTTCCATACCTCACGCCAGCGTGCGTGAGCTTTAACGCGTGCATTTCGGCCTCCTCTAGCAATACGGTGTTGGCTCTTCTGCCAACACATCAAATAATATGTAACAAAAAGGTACTAACTAGTTTGGGAAAACCGACATTCCGTTTGCGGTGAAGGTGATTGCCTTATTATAAAGTATAACTTTTTTATTTTTTACATATGACCCAGTCATAACCGCAAGTGGTCATGCATTCTAAAGATAAAAAAAAAATGTGCTGATTATTACACAGTGACGACTTCTGTCTGACTGACAACATGCTGAAGACATTGTATTTGCAAGTACCTTTGTATGTTCACACCAATTCATCTGGGAATCAACACTCATACGCACTGATTTTTTGTTTCTGATTCGGACTTTAGAGGTTCATCCACATATAAATTAAAAGTGAAATTCCCGATTTTCTTTTCTGTATGTTCAAAATTAACTCACTTGGGTAAGACGAACTGTAAACCTCGAGAGCTTCTCTGCAAGGATTTCTCTGGTTTTTTGTGACTATAATGTTGCTGACGTCAAAAAAGAGACTTTTTCTTAAGACTAACTGTATTGGGAAAGTCATGATGTGTGTGGGGAACAGTATTGGTACTAGTATGCTATCGTGAATGTGGCCTACTTTCTCTGAAACAAATCATTTCAGTAAAAGTCGTGATATCAACAGCGCTTTACTTAGAAAAAGTTCACTGTGCTACAAATGTCTCATTCCTAGAGCTATAAATTCTCAGGGATCCACAACCGGACGGCAATAGATTTTCAGCAGCCTCCACTATACTCTATCGGCGCAGATGCCGAGGTGCCTCGAGAGGGTGGCATGCAATGGCGGCTCCGCCGTGTGACATTTATTGGAGGCACCCCATTCGGACGTTTGACAGCAGCAGCAGCTGCAGCGGCTTGTGCTGTCGTTTTACTTTCCTCCCTCCATTTGTTGCTGTCATCTCGAGTTACGTCCTTCATCTCTTAACGAAACCCCATTGGCAGCTTCTTTCATACTGTTCCCGTTTTTCTCCATCACTGAATATCATCTCATTCGCTGCA